>NC_052319.1:38845276-39030276 GCF_016432855.1 Salvelinus namaycush | reverse complement strand
GAACAACAGCAAAGGACCTTGTGAAGATGCTGGAGGAAACGGGTACAAAAGTATCTATATCCATAGTAAAACGAGTTCTATATCAACATAACCTGAAAGGCCGCTCAGCAAGGAAGAGGCCACTGCTCCAAAACCACCATAAAAAAGCCAGACTACGGTTTGCAACTGCACATGGGGACAAAGATCGTACTTTTTGTATGTCCTCTGGTCTGATGAAACAAAAATAGAACTGTTTGGCCACAATGACCATCGTTATGTTTGGAGGAAAAAGGGGGATGCTTGCAAGCCGAAGAACACCATCCCAACCGTGAAGCACTGGGGTGGCAGCATCATGTTGTGGGGTGCTTTGCTGCAGGAGAGACTGGTGCACTTCAAAAAATAGATGGCTTAATGAGGCCGGAAAATTATGTGGATATATTGAAGCAACATTTACATTTAAGTCATTTAGCAGACGCTCTTATCCAGAGCGACTTACAAATTGGAAAGTTCATACATATTCATCCTGGTCCCCCCGTGGGAATTGAACCCTGGTCCCCCCGTGGGAATTGAACCCACAACCCTGGCGTTGCAAGCGCCATGCTCTACCAACTGAGCCACACGGGACCACATCTCAAGACATCAGTCAGGAAGTTAAAGCTTGGTCGCAAATGGGTCTTCCAAATGGACAATGACCCCAAGCATACTTCCAAAGTTGTGGCAAAATGGCCTAAGGACAACAAAGTCAAGGTATTTGAGTGGCCATCACAAAGCCCTGACCTCAAATCCTCAAGAAAATTTGTGAGCAGAACTGAAAAAGCATGTGTGAGCAAGGAGGCCTACAAACCTGACTCAGTTACACCAGCTCTGTCAGGAGGAATGTGCCAAAATTCACCCAACATATTGTGGGAAGCTTGTGGAAGGCTACCCAAAACGTTTGACACAAGTTCAACAATTTAAAGGCAATGCTACCAAATATGTTTGAGTGTATGTAAACTTCTGACCTACTTGTAATGGAAGAAATAAAAGCTGAAATAAATCATTCTCTCTACTATTATTCTGACATTTCACATTCTTAAAATAAAGTGGTGATCCTAACTGACCTAAAACAGGGCATTTTTACTAGGATTAAATGTCAGGAATTGTGAAAAACTGAGTTTAAATGTATTTGGCTAAGGTGTATGTAAACTTCTGACTTCAACTGTATTTGATAGGAGAAAACTGAGGATGGATCAACAACATTGTAGTTACTCTACAATACTAACCTAATAGACAGAGTGTACAGAAGGAAGCCTGTACAGAATACAAATATTCCAAAACATGCATCCTGTTTGCCACAAGGCACTAAAGTAAAACTGCAAAAAATGTGGTAAAGCAATTCACTTTGTCCTGATTACAAAGTGTAATGTTTGGGGCAAATCCAAAACAACACATTATTGAATATCACAATCCATATTTTCAAGCATGGTGGTGGCTGCATCATGTTATGGGTATGTTTGTAAGGACAGGGAAGTTGTAGGACAGGGAAGTTTTTCTGAGTAAAAAAGAAACGGAATGGATCTAAGCACAGGCAAAATCCTAGAGGAAAATCTCGTTCAGTCTGCTTTCCACCAGACACTGGGAAATTAATTCACCTTTCAGCAGGACAATAACCTAAAACACAAGGCCAAATCTACACTGGAGTTGCTTACCAAGAAGACAGTGAATGTTTTCCGAGTGTCCGAGTTACCGTTTTGACCTAAATCTGCTTGAAAATCTATGGCAAGACATGAAAATGGTTGTGTGGCAATGATCAACAACCAATTTGACAGAGCTTTAAGAATTCTGTACAATCCAGGTGTCCAAAGCTTTTAGAGACTTATCCATAAAGACTCACAGCTTTAATCGCTGCCAAATGGATTTTCTACCATTTATTGACTCAGGGGTGTGAATACTTATGTAAATTAGATATTTCTGTAATTCATTTTCAATAAATTTGCTAACATTTTTAAAACATGTTTTCACTTTGTCATTGTGTGGTATTATTGTGTGTAGATGGGTGAGAGAGAAAAATCTATTTAATCCATGATTTTACTCAGGCTGTAAAACAACAACATGTGGAATAAGTTGAGGGGTAAGAATACTTTCTGAAGGCACTGTATATTCAGGGTAAGTTCCAAAACCATAGTTACAATGTGCAGGGATACTGGAATGAGGAAGGTAGATATATATATAGGGGTAAGGTGACTAGGCATAATGATATGTGATAAACAGAGTAGAAGCAGTGTAGATGTTGTGTGTGTGTGTGTGTGTGTGTGTGTGTGTGTGTGTGTGTGTGTGTGTGTGTGTGTGTGTGTGTGTGTGTGTGTGTGTGTGTGTGTGGTGAGCTGCGATTGCGTGCACGTTCGCATGTGTGTCTGTGTGTGTGTGTAGTAATCAGCTGCTAACACTTTTTCCACTGGGGAAGACAAACCTGTTCCATATCACGTGATTCTCTCTGTCACATACACTCTCTACACACACTTTCCCCATTCACAGCAGACAGCACTTCCTCCTAGAGTAGAGTTGACCTGGGAGTGAATGGAAAATAGTGATGAGCTGCTGTATATTTTATCATAGGGGACACAGTCAAAGACCCTGAGACTGGCACACAGCCCTGGGAGAAACATTCAGTCAGTGGGTGAAAGACTGAGAGGGGTAAGATGGTGAAAGACTGAGAGGGGTAAGGTGGTGAAAGACTGAGAGGGGTAAGATGGTGAAAGGCTGAGAGGGGTAAGATGGTGAAAGACTGAGAGGGGTAAGATGGTGAAAGACTGAGAGGGGTAAGGTGGTGAAAGACTGAGAGGGGTAAGATGGTAAAAGACTGAGAGGGGTAAGATGGTGAAAGACTGAGAGGGGTAAGATGGTGAAAGACTGAGAGGGGTAAGATGGTGAAAGGCTGAGAGGGGTAAGATGGTAAAAGACTGAGAGGGGTAAGATGGTGAAAGACTGAGAGGGGTAAGATGGTGAAAGACTGAGAGGGGTAAGATGGTGAAAGACTGAGAGGGGTAAGATGGTGAAAGACTGAGAGGGGTAAGATGGTGAAAGACTGAGCGGGGTAAGATGGTGAAAGGCTGAGAGGGGTAAGATGGTGAAAGACTGAGGGGTAAGACAACGGGGGTAAGACAACGCAGGAGTGGCTTCGGGACAATTCTCTGAATGTCCTTGAGTGGCCCAGCCAGAGCCCGGACTTGAACCCAATCGAACATTTCTGGAGAGACTGAAAAGAATGAGAGAAACTCCCAACATACAGGTGTGCCAAGCTTGTAGGGTCATACCCAAGACAAACTTGAGGCTGTAATCGCTGCCAAAGGTGCTTCAACAAAGTACTGAGTAAAGGATCTGAATACTTATATTAATGTCATATTTTGTGTTTTGTGTTTTTAATACATTTGCAAAAATGTCTAAAAACCTGTTTTTGCTTTCTCATTTTGGGTTATTGTGTGTACATTGAGGAGGGAAAAAAAGCAATTTAATCAACTTTAGAATACATTTCAACCTTTATTTAACTAGTCAAGTCAGTTAAGAACAAATTCTTATTTACAATGACAGTCTACTGGGGAACTGCCTTGTTCAGGGGCAGAATGACAGATTTTTACCTTGTCAGCTTTGGGATTCGATCCAGCAACCTTTCGGTCACTGGCCCAATGCTCTAACCTCTAACTAGGCTGCCCCAAGGCACCTAGTGGTTGTAACTTAACAAAATGTGGAAAAAGTCAAGGGATCTGAATACTTTCCGAAGGCACTGTATGCCCACCCAGCCCCCCCAATGGCTGCGCCCCTGCCCAGTCTTGTGAAATCAATAGATTAGGGCCTAATGATTTTTTTTTAAATTAGCTGATATCCTTTTATGAACTGTAACTCAGCAACATCTTTGAAATTGTTGCATGTTGTATTCATATTTTTGTTCAGTATATTCAATTAAATTCAATTAGAGTCTTGATTGTCAGTTGTTGTAAAGGGAACCAAAACGTCTGACTCCTCTGTAACCTTAAGGGTTAACCTCACAAAGCAGAGACTGAAATCTGAGAACTGACAGAGGAAACCGAAAGAGAGAGAGAGAGAGAGAGGAAATGGGGACTGGTGACTTATGGGTATTGAAGAAAAGAGGAAGAATCCCTCCCTCGCTTTGAGGGCTGTCCTTCTGCTATTCTGACTGACACAACCCACTCTCTCTCCCCCGCTCTCTCTCTGTCTCTTTCCATCCCTTCCTCCTCCGTTAGTGCTGTCTTTGGTCTGACAAGGCAGGACTGGACAGGAAGCCACAGAGGGGGACCACATTCAGTGTCGCGCTATCACAGACGGTACTTGCTGAACCGTTAAATTGTTCCCTCACTTACTGCTCTGGTCTAATTCAGCCTCAAGGAATGTGCTAGAGCTGAGTCACACTTCCTCCTCGATATGACAGCACTTCCTCCTGAATATGACAGCACTTCCTGTCCGCCACGCTACTGATGTAACCCCACCCTCTCCCTGCTTCCCTCACTCCTCCTCCCTCAACCCTCTCTTCCCCCCTTCCCCCGCCCAATCTGCTTCCCTCACTCCTCCTCCCTCAACCCTCTCTTCCCCCCTTCCCCCGCCCAATCTGCTTCCCTCACTCCTCCTCCCTCAACCCTCTCTTCCCCCCTTCCCCCGCCCAATCTGCTTCCCTCACTCCTCCTCCCTCAACCCTCTCTTCCCCCCTTCCCCCGCCCAATCTGCTTCCCTCACTCCTCCTCCCTCAACCCTCTCTTCCCCCCTTCCCCCGCCCAATCTGCTTCCTCTTAGAATTAAAGGTTTTAAGGGGACATTAGCAACAGCCACAATCAATGGATCTCTGAGGCGCCTGCACAGTACGTCTCTCTAGCTTAGCACAGGTCTACAAACAGCTGTCATTCAGTCATTCGGTGTACAGTACGTCTCTCTAGCTTAGCACAGGTCTACAAACAGCTGTCATTCAGTCATTCGTTGTACAGTACGTCTCTCTAGCTTAGCACAGGTCTAGAAACAGCTGTCATTCAGTCATTCGTTGTACAGTACGTCTCTCTAGCTTAGCACAGGTCTACAAACAGCTGTCATTCAGTCATTCATTGTACAGTACGTCTCTCTAGCTTAGCACAGGTCTACAAACAGCTGTCATTCAGTCATTCGTTGTACAGTACGTCTCTCTAGCTTAGCACAGGTCTAGAAACAGCTGTCATTCAGTCATTCAAACTGCTACAGACCTAAATCTATCCTACCCTGCCTTTCTAAGGTCTTCGAAAGCCAAGTTAACAAACAGATTACCGACCATTTCAAATCCCACCATACCTTCTCCGCTATGCAATCTGGTTTCAGAGCTGGTCATGGGTGCACCTCAGCCACGCTCAAGGTCCTAAACAATATCTTAACCACCATCGACAAGAAACAATACTGTGCAACCGTATTCATTGACCTGGCCAAGGCTTTCGACTCTGTCAATCATCACATCCTCATCGACAGACTCGATAGCCTTGGTTTCTCAAATGATTGCCTCACCTGGTTCACCAACTACTTCTCTGATAGAGTTCAGTGTGTCAAATCGGAGGGCCTGTTGTCCGGGCCTCTGGCAGTCTCTATGGGGGTGCCACATGGTTCAATTCTTGGACCGACTCTCTTCTCTGTATACATCAATGATGTCGCTCTTGCTGCTGGTGATTCTCTGATCCACCTCTACGCAGACGACACCATTCTGTATACTTCTGGCCCTTCTTTGGACACTGTGTTAACAACCTTCCAGACGAGCTTCAATGCCATACAACTCTCCTTCCGTGGCCTCCAATTGCTCTTAAATACAAGTAAAACTAAATGCATGCTCTTCAACCGATCGCTGCCTGCACCTGCCAGCCCGTACAACATCACTACTCTGGACGGCTCTGACTTAGAATATGTGGACAACTACAAATACCTAGGTGTCTGGTTAGACTGTAAACTCTCCTTCCAGACTCACATCAAACATCTCCAATCCAAAGTTAAATCTAGAATTGGCTTCCTATTTCACAACAAAGCATCCTTCACTCATGCTGCCAAACATACCATTGTAAAACTGACCATCCTACCGATCCTCGACTTCAGCGATGTCATTTACAAAATAACCTCCAATACCCTACTCAATAAATTGGATGCAGTCTATCACAGTGCCATCCGTTTCATCACCAAAGCCCCATATACTACCCACCACTGCGACCTGTACGCTCTCGTTGGGTGGCCCTCGCTTCATACTCGTCGCCAAACCCACTGGCTCCAGGTCATCTACAAGACCCTGCTAGGTAAAGTCCCCCCTTATCTCAGCTCGCTGGTCACCATAGCAGCACCCACCTGTAGCACGCGCTCCAGCAGGTATATCTCTCTGGTCACCCCCAAAACCAATTATTCCTTTGGCCGCCTCTCCTTCCAGTTCTCTGCTGCCAATGACTGGAACAAACTACAAAAATCTCTGAAACTGGAAACACTTATCTCCCTCACTAGCTTTAAGCACCAGCTGTCAGAGCAGCTCACAGATTACTGCACCTGTACATAGCCCATCTATAATTTAGCCCAAACAACTACCTCTCCCCCTACTGTATTTATATTTATTTATTTTGCTCCTTTGCACCCCATTATTTATATCTCTACTTTACACATTCTTCCACTGCAAATCTACCATTCCAGTGTTTTAATTGCTATATTGTATTTACTTCGCCACCATGGCCTTTTTTTTCCTTTACCTCCCTTAACTCACCTCATTTGCTCACATTGTATATAGACTTATTTTTCTACTGTATTATTGACTGTATGTTTGTTTTACTCCATGTGTAACTCTGTCATGTTGTATGTGTCAAACTGCTTTGCTTTATCTTGGCCAGGTCGCAATTGTAAATGAGAAATTGTTCTCAACTTGCCTACCTGGTTAAATAAAGGTGAAATTAAAAAAATATATTTAAAAAATGTCTTGTACAGTACGTCTCTCTAGCTTAGCACAGGTCTACAAACAGCTGTCATTCAGTCATTCGTTGTACAGTACGTCTCTCTAGCTTAGCACAGGTCTACAAACAGCTGTCATTCAGTCATTCGTTGTACAGTACGTCTCTCTAGCTTAGCACAGGTCTACAAACAGCTGTCATTCAGTCATTCGTTGTACAGTACGTCGCTCTAGCTTAGCACAGGTCTACAAACAGCTGTCATTCAGTCATTCATTGTACAGTACGTCTCTCTAGCTTAGCACAGGTCTACAAACAGCTGTCATTCAGTCATTCGTTGAATTGTATGTGAAAGTTTCAATTCATCGATTGAGGCATCAATTGAGTGAGTTGAAATGGAATGAAGCCCGACCTTACTAAGTCATTCCTATCCTTAGTTTTTAAACTAAGCTCCCATTATGTTATCTATCAAGGGTTAAAGTTCAGGTTAGGTTTAAGGTTAGGGTCCCATTCTTAGCCTGGTCAGATATAGAGAAGACTGTGGGATCCAATTTTATTAAACAATGGTGTGGGGTGTTTGCACAATCTGATCCACTTTGTCATTATTGTGATTATTACAATGACAACTAAAGTGAGCTCTAAAAGTATTGGGACAATTTTGTTGTTGTTTTGTCTCTGTAGTCCAGCACTTTGGATTTTAAATGATACAATGACTATGAGGTTAAAGTGCTTTAATTTGAGGGCATTTTCATCCATATCGGGTCAACCGAAATTACAGCACTTTTTGCACATAGTCCCCCCCCCCCCCATTTTAGGCCCCCAAAAGTATTGGGAAAAATTCACTTATATGTGTATTAAAGTAGTAAAAAGTTTAGCATTTTGTCCCATATTCCTAGGATGCAATGATTAAATCAATCTTGAGACTTTACCAAATTGTTGGATGCATTTGCTTTTTTGATTTGGTTGTATTTCAGGTTATTTTGTGACCAATACTAATGAACGATAAATAATGTATTGTCGTTTTGGAGTCACTTTTACTATAAATAAAAATAGAATCTTTCTCAACACTTCTACATTCATGTGGATGCTACCATGGTTACGGATAATCCTGAATTAATCGTCAATTATGATGAGTGAGAAAGTTTACTGACAAACAAATATCATACCTGCCACAAAAATAAAAATATTGGGGGTATGATATTTGTGCGTCTATCTTTCTCACTCATCATTATCCATAATTCACTCAGGACTGTAATTTCTAAACAGTTCAAAACACCCTCAAATTACAGCTGACAGTTTGCACTTTAACCTCATGGTCATTGTATAATTTCAAATCCAAAGTGATGGAGTAGAGACAATACAACAAAACATGTATCACTGTCCCAATACTTTTGGAGCTCACTGTATGATTCACTCACTGAAGTCCTGCTCCAAGACTCTTGGGCTGGAGCCAAGGGACTCACTCAGTCCAAAACCCCCTTACTTCCCTCTCCTTCACACACACAGACAAACACACACGCACGTGCATGCGCACACACACACAGGGCTGTGCACAGACCTTTCAGGGGCAGGTGTTCAAAATGAAAAAACAAACTTTGCTGCTTGTAACAATCAACCAGACCGAATAGTGATGATGATGTAAATCAAGTGTTTTCAAGCTTTAATCAAATGTTATGCTGCTATGGCATTACTGTTGATATTTAAACTAGGTAGCTAGCTACACACACTTCACCGGTGACCTCATCTCAAGCTTTAATCAAATGTTATGCTGCTATGGCATTACTGTTGATATTTAAACTAGGAAGCTAGCTACACACACTCCACCGGTGACCTCATCTCAAGCTTTAATCAAATGTTATGCTGCTATGGCATTACTGTTGATATTTAAACTAGGTAGCTAGCTACACACACTCCACCGGTGACCTCATCTCAAGCTTTAATCAAATGTTATGCTGCTATGGCATTACTGTTGATATTTAAACTAGGTAGCTAGCTACACACACTCCACCGGTGACCTCATCTCAAGCTTTAATCAAATGTTATGCTGCTATGGCATTACTGTTGATATTTAAACTAGGTAGCTAGCTACACACACTCCACCGGTGACCTCATCTCAAGCTTTAATCAAATGTTATGCTGCTATGGCATTACTGTTGATATTTAAACTAGGTAGCTAGCTACACACACTCCACCGGTGACCTCATCTCAAGCTTTAATCAAATGTTATGCTGCTATGGCATTACTGTTGATATTTAAACTAGGTAGCTAGCTACACACACTCCACCGGTGACCTCATCTCAAGCTTTAATCAAATGTTATGCTGCTATGGCATTACTGTTGATATTTAAACTAGGTAGCTAGCTACACACACTCCACCGGTGACCTCATCTCAAGCTTTAATCAAATGTTATGCTGCTATGGCATTACTGTTGATATTTAAACTAGGTAGCTAGCTACACACACTCCACCGGTGACCTCATCTCAAGCTTTAATCAAATGTTATGCTGCTATGGCATTACTGTTGATATTTAAACTAGGTAGCTAGCTACACACACTCCACCGGTGACCTCATCTCAAGCTTTAATCAAATGTTATGCTGCTATGGCATTACTGTTGATATTTAAACTAGGTAGCTAGCTACACACACTCCACCGGTGACCTCATCTCAAGCTTTAATCAAATGTTATGCTGCTATGGCATTACTGTTGATATTTAAACTAGGTAGCTAGCTACACACACTCCACCGGTGACCTCATCTCAAGCTTTAATCAAATGTTATGCTGCTATGGCATTACTGTTGATATTTAAACTAGGTAGCTAGCTACACACACTCCACCGGTGACCTCATCTCAAGCTTTAATCAAATGTTATGCTGCTATGGCATTACTGTTGATATTTAAACTAGGTAGCTAGCTACACACACTCCACCGGTGACCTCATCTCAAGCTTTAATCAAATGTTATGCTGCTATGGCATTACTGTTGATATTTAAACTAGGTAGCTAGCTACACACACTCCACCGGTGACCTCATCTCAAGCTTTAATCAAATGTTATGCTGCTATGGCATTACTGTTGATATTTAAACTAGGTAGCTAGCTACACACACTCCACCGGTGACCTCATCTCAAGCTTTAATCAAATGTTATGCTGCTATGGCATTACTGTTGATATTTAAACTAGGTAGCTAGCTACACACACTCCACCGGTGACCTCATCTCAAGCTTTAATCAAATGTTATGCTGCTATGGCATTACTGTTGATATTTAAACTAGGTAGCTAGCTACACACACTTCACCGGTGACCTCATCTCAAGCTTTAATCAAATGTTATGCTGCTATGGCATTACTGTTGATATTTAAACTAGGTAGCTAGCTACACACACTCCACCGGTGACCTCATCTCAAGCTTTAATCAAATGTTATGCTGCTATGGCATTACTGTTGATATTTAAAC
The DNA here is from genome assembly GCF_016432855.1 of Salvelinus namaycush. Taxonomy (NCBI): domain Eukaryota; kingdom Metazoa; phylum Chordata; class Actinopteri; order Salmoniformes; family Salmonidae; genus Salvelinus; species Salvelinus namaycush. The sequence continues at coordinate 39,019,932 of NC_052319.1, read as the reverse complement.
TAGGTAGCTAGCTACACACACTCCACCGGTGACCTCATCTCAAGCTTTAATCAAATGTTATGCTGCTATGGCATTACTGTTGATATTTAAACTAGGTAGCTAGCTACACACACTCCACCGGTGACCTCATCTCAAGCTTTAATCAAATGTTATGCTGCTATGGCATTACTGTTGATATTTAAACTAGGTAGCTAGCTACACACACTCCACCGGTGACCTCATCTCAAGCTTTAATCAAATGTTATGCTGCTATGGCATTACTGTTGATATTTAAACTAGGTAGCTAGCTACACACACTCCACCGGTGACCTCATCTCAAGCTTTAATCAAATGTTATGCTGCTATGGCATTACTGTTGATATTTAAACTAGGTAGCTAGCTACACACACTCCACCGGTGACCTCATCTCAAGCTTTAATCAAATGTTATGCTGCTATGGCATTACTGTTGATATTTAAACTAGGTAGCTAGCTACACACACTCCACCGGTGACCTCATCTCAAGCTTTAATCAAATGTTATGCTGCTATGGCATTACTGTTGATATTTAAACTAGGTAGCTAGCTACACACACTTCACCGGTGACCTCATCTCAAGCTTTAATCAAATGTTATGCTGCTATGGCATTACTGTTGATATTTAAACTAGGAAGCTAGCTACACACACTCCACCGGTGACCTCATCTCAAGCTTTAATCAAATGTTATGCTGCTATGGCATTACTGTTGATATTTAAACTAGGTAGCTAGCTACACACACTCCACCGGTGACCTCATCTCAAGCTTTAATCAAATGTTATGCTGCTATGGCATTACTGTTGATATTTAAACTAGGTAGCTAGCTACACACACTCCACCGGTGACCTCATCTCAAGCTTTAATCAAATGTTATGCTGCTATGGCATTACTGTTGATATTTAAACTAGGTAGCTAGCTACACACACTCCACCGGTGACCTCATCTCAAGCTTTAATCAAATGTTATGCTGCTATGGCATTACTGTTGATATTTAAACTAGGTAGCTAGCTACACACACTCCACCGGTGACCTCATCTCAAGCTTTAATCAAATGTTATGCTGCTATGGCATTACTGTTGATATTTAAACTAGGTAGCTAGCTACACACACTCCACCGGTGACCTCATCTCAAGCTTTAATCAAATGTTATGCTGCTATGGCATTACTGTTGATATTTAAACTAGGTAGCTAGCTACACACACTCCACCGGTGACCTCATCTCAAGCTTTAATCAAATGTTATGCTGCTATGGCATTACTGTTGATATTTAAACTAGGTAGCTAGCTACACACACTCCACCGGTGACCTCATCTCAAGCTTTAATCAAATGTTATGCTGCTATGGCATTACTGTTGATATTTAAACTAGGTAGCTAGCTACACACACTCCACCGGTGACCTCATCTCAAGCTTTAATCAAATGTTATGCTGCTATGGCATTACTGTTGATATTTAAACTAGGTAGCTAGCTACACACACTCCACCGGTGACCTCATCTCAAGCTTTAATCAAATGTTATGCTGCTATGGCATTACTGTTGATATTTAAACTAGGTAGCTAGCTACACACACTCCACCGGTGACCTCATCTCAAGCTTTAATCAAATGTTATGCTGCTATGGCATTACTGTTGATATTTAAACTAGGTAGCTAGCTACACACACTCCACCGGTGACCTCATCTCAAGCTTTAATCAAATGTTATGCTGCTATGGCATTACTGTTGATATTTAAACTAGGTAGCTAGCTACACACACTCCACCGGTGACCTCATCTCAAGCTTTAATCAAATGTTATGCTGCTATGGCATTACTGTTGATATTTAAACTAGGTAGCTAGCTACACACACTCCACCGGTGACCTCATCTCAAGCTTTAATCAAATGTTATGCTGCTATGGCATTACTGTTGATATTTAAACTAGGTAGCTAGCTACACACACTCCACCGGTGACCTCATCTCAAGCTTTAATCAAATGTTATGCTGCTATGGCATTACTGTTGATATTTAAACTAGGTAGCTAGCTACACACACTCCACCGGTGACCTCATCTCAAGCTTTAATCAAATGTTATGCTGCTATGGCATTACTGTTGATATTTAAACTAGGTAGCTAGCTACACACACTTCACCGGTGACCTCATCTCAAGCTTTAATCAAATGTTATGCTGCTATGGCATTACTGTTGATATTTAAACTAGGTAGCTAGCTACACACACTCCACCGGTGACCTCATCTCAAGCTTTAATCAAATGTTATGCTGCTATGGCATTACTGTTGATATTTAAACTAGGTAGCTAGCTACACACACTCCACCGGTGACCTCATCTCAAGCTTTAATCAAATGTTATGCTGCTATGGCATTACTGTTGATATTTAAACTAGGTAGCTAGCTACACACACTCCACCGGTGACCTCATCTCAAGCTTTAATCAAATGTTATGCTGCTATGGCATTACTGTTGATATTTAAACTAGGTAGCTAGCTACACACACTCCACCGGTGACCTCATCTCAAGCTTTAATCAAATGTTATGCTGCTATGGCATTACTGTTGATATTTAAACTAGGTAGCTAGCTACACACACTCCACCGGTGACCTCATCTCAAGCTTTAATCAAATGTTATGCTGCTATGGCATTACTGTTGATATTTAAACTAGGTAGCTAGCTACACACACTCCACCGGTGACCTCATCTCAAGCTTTAATCAAATGTTATGCTGCTATGGCATTACTGTTGATATTTAAACTAGGTAGCTAGCTACACACACTCCACCGGTGACCTCATCTCAAGCTTTAATCAAATGTTATGCTGCTATGGCATTACTGTTGATATTTAAACTAGGTAGCTAGCTACACACACTCCACCGGTGACCTCATCTCAAGCTTTAATCAAATGTTATGCTGCTATGGCATTACTGTTGATATTTAAACTAGGTAGCTAGCTACACACACTCCACCGGTGACCTCATCTCAAGCTTTAATCAAATGTTATGCTGCTATGGCATTACTGTTGATATTTAAACTAGGTAGCTAGCTACACACACTCCACCGGTGACCTCATCTCAAGCTTTAATCAAATGTTATGCTGCTATGGCATTACTGTTGATATTTAAACTAGGTAGCTAGCTACACACACTCCACCGGTGACCTCATCTCAAGCCATGCATGTTTGGATACCGGGGCGTGCACAATCTCCGTACAGGTCAGACTGAGAAAGAGGTGTGTGTGTGTGTGTGTGTGTGTGTGTGTGTGTGTGTGTGTGTGTGTGTGTGTGTGTGTGTGTGTGTGTGTGTGTGTGTGTGTGTGTGTGTGTGTGTGTGTGAATTATCTAATCATTCTAGTTGTTAGAACAATGGAGTTCCCCTTGTATCCCAGGTAGCTGGTCAGTCTGCCCTACTGCATCACCTGCTCAGAAGACCAATACTCAGAGAACTAAAACCCTTTTCTTATTATAAACCTATAGCAATGTCCTAAATGCATTCCATGGTAGAAAAATAGAATCCTGTATGTAGGCAATACCGCTGGATCTGCCAAGAGGTCTGGACTATTATGGCACATGATAACCACAGAGTCACTGGTTCAAGCTTCCATCTAGCTGTTCCTTCTTAACTGTTACATTAGTAATGAAGTCATTAGAGATATTGAGGGAGCGTTGACCCTTCACCTACTTTACTCTGTATGATTGTAATGTGTCTGGATATGACTAAACCTTATCCACAATGGATTAACATGTGCCCACTGTTTCAAATGAGCAATGTGCTACAGGCACGTTGTAGGCTATTTACTGGAACATCCCTGTGTCTTGTTTTTTTTTTTAATTGTTCCAACATTCAACTGACAAAAATAAAGGCGGGTTTGTAAAAACCTCTCACCTGTAGGGTAAAGATCTCCTCCAGTGATATCAATGTCTGACAACAACAAAAAGTCCCATCTCATGTGTTGGCCTTACAAAAAAAGATTGAGCTGAATAACAGTTATACTGCAATCTAACCACAAAATTACTGCAATAAAAAAATGGGTGTTATTTTTGCACAGCGTATTGCAATATACTGCACTTTGACTGAAATATTTTTTCCAAAGGGCGATGATACATATTTGTTGTGAACAGTGCCACCACATGGCTTTTTTCTTTGTCAATATTGACCACGTGCATCAAGTAGGAGAGACTACATTGATGAATGTCAACTTTTTAATGGAAAAACTATGGAAACCAAGATAAACAAAATCTTTACCCAATGCAATCCTTCTAACAATAAGATGTATCATGTTTGGTATGACTAAGGCATCTTATCATATTCAGTTGTAGAGCACAAGTCTCCGACAAGAATGTCCTGTGGCGCAAACTTAAAAGTACCCAATGTGTGTTACTCACAATGGGAAATATAATCCCCATTAATAAAAATAAAAAAAATATTTAAACGCTATAACTAGACCGTTGTGCCCAAACCAATTTAACATCAATGTCTCACTGCAGAGCGACCTGAAGGTCCTAATCCCCAGATCTGCTTTCACTCCTGAATCAGTCATAGGCCATAGAGGAATGCACAGGAGTGGTGTTGACAAATATAGCCTGAGTGGACAGAGCTTCCCATTGAGTCCTCCTCCAGTCTGCAAAACACGGCTACGGCTCGGTGGATGAAAGCAAAGTGAAGTAGTTCATTATTTTACACCTGGCATATTATATAAATCCTGTGACTCGGTGCGTTACGATGCAAACCTCTAGAAACAACACCCGGCGCATCCGATGAGTCATGACAGGAATGTAGGGGAATTCTACCAGATTGTGGCTTTATAGGCATTAGCGATGCACTGGTTGACTCATAACCCGCAGTCCCCGTGGTTATATCTGCAGGGCGGACAGGTTTAGAGGTCGGAGGCGCCGTATGGAGGGTGTGATGCAATATCCGGAGCCTCTGGAGGCACACAGAGGCCAAATTGAGCTCCGTACCGCGTCGGTAAGTACCTCTGAAATCGTTCAACAATGGGGAGGGCTTCGTATAGCTCTGCATTGACATGATTGGTTGACAGTAGGTGAGGGCAGGAGGTACTGTATAAACACAAACTCACTTCCTTGACAACTTCCTTCACAACAGCTCTACCACTGCTTGGGAAGTGCAAGAAGTATGAATGCCCTGACTTCTGCAGAGGCCATTTCACTGTAAATGATGCACAACCTATGCAGAAGTCAGCATGAACATGCAGCGCCTTTAAGGTATTTCAATGTACCATAGCTATGTGGTAAAACACAAAGACTAAATGGTGTGTTAACCTCTCAATCAAAACAGAGTGCTTTAGACACACCCACTCCTGTCCACACGCCTACTACTTTCCTTTAGACACACCCACTCCTGTCCACACGCCTACTACTTTCCTTTAGACACACCCACTCCTGTCCACACGCCTACTACTTTCCTTTAGACACACCCACTCCTGTCCACACGCCTACTACTTTCCTTTAGACACACCCACTCCTGTCCACACGCCTACTACTTTCCTTTAGACACACCCACTCCTGTCCACACGCCTACTACTTTCCTTTAGACACACCCACTCCTGTCCACACGCCTACTACTTTCCTTTAGACACACCCACTCCTGTCCACACGCCTACTACTTTCCTTTGGACACACCCACTCCTGTCCACACGCCTACTACTTTCCTTTAGACACACCCACTCCTGTCCACACGCCTACTACTTTCCTTTAGACACACCCACTCCTGTCCACACGCCTACTACTTTCCTTTAGACACACCCACTCCTGTCCACACGCCTACTACTTTCCTTTAGACACCACCTCACCATATTGGGCTGCAGCTCCCCAGTTCTCTTCATATCCGGAGGGGACCGCAACCGCAAAGGGCATGAGCGCTCTGTGACTCACAGGGCGCACGAGGAACCTATTTCTGGGCCGTATATATAGAGCCATGCGCACATGTGGAGACAAAGTTCTACTACAGTAGTTGACAGACAGGAGACAAGAGACTGAATCTGAAGGACAGACAGAGCAGTGTGGTTCATTGCACTGTGCCTGTTCATTCCTGTTGACTGTTGAACAACTGAATGGCAACGTGAGATCGTGTCATTGTAATACCTTTACTATGGGACTAAGATACAATATGCTTGCCCTATAGTCCTAGTGAAAGTTGGATAACGCAATTAAGATTGCGTTATCAGATTGCACTGTGATGGTCCCGATGTTTCAGAGCAGAAGTGATAAAGACTGTCCATCTTCTACCAAAGATACAGCCTCTGCATTGGCTGAAGCATCGTAAAAGGCACCTTCAAATGTAACTGCATAAACTGTATTTAAAATCATAAAATATAAATTCCATATATTAGCATATTCTGGTTGAGAAACAGAATCTTTCCAATCCTTTATCTCTCTCTCTCTCCCTATCCCATGAACATGCTTCTAACCCAATGAACCTTGTCCGTCACATTTTTCAACAGCCCACCACTTCCACAACTGACTGTGCTTCCCTCTGGGCTGGTGAAATATTATTCTACCCTGCTGTACATCCAGTTTCCTCTCCCAAAACATTGACATGTGTGTTATGTGCTGAAGTGTGTGTGACTCACGGGATATAAGAGTAACAACAAACTGGAATGGAACGCACTCCAGCTGAGTCACTCTGTGAGTCACACACTTCAAATACACCTTCAGCGTTTAACAACTGCTTTGAACTAAGAACCTGTTCCTTCTTGTATGGGTGGGTGTCAGAGGAGGCTGGTAGGTGGCACTATAGGAGGATGGGCTCATTGTATTGTCTGGAATGGAATTAATGGAACGGTATCAAACACATGTAACAAATGAAACATGTTTGACTGTAAGGGTGCGTGCTGGTGGCAGGGAAGTCAGGTGCAGGAGATCCAACTTGGTAGAAAACGGAGCAGTTTAATAAGTGCTAAAAAACCTCCGAAAACCAAAATATACAAAATAATACATGTGGGTACAAAACCCGTCGCACACCAGAACATATCTTGCACAAAGCTTACAAACAAACAATCACAGACAACGACAATGAGGGGGAACAGAGGGTTAAATACACAACATGTAATGAATGGGATTGGAACCAGGTAAGACAAGACAAAACCAATGGAAAATGAAAAGAGGATCAGCGATGGCTAGAAGGTCGGTGACTTCGACCGCAGAACACCGCCCGAACAAGGAGAGGGACCAACTTCGGCGGAAGTCGTGACATTGACTCCGCTCCATTTGAATATGTCTGATGTGTGGAGTAATTACAATGTTGTTGATCCATCCTCAGTTTTCTCCTGTCACAGCCATTAAAATCTGTAGCTGTCTTAAAGTCACCATTGGCCTCATGGTGAAATCCCAGAGCGGTTTCCATCCTCTCCGGCAACTGAGTCAGGAAGGACGCCTGTATCTTTGTAGTGACTGGGTGTATTGATAATAAATAATTTATAACCATGCTCAAATGGATATTCAATGTCTGTTTGTTTTTTTAAATCTGCCAATAGGTGCCCTTCTTTGCGAGGCATTGGAAAACCTCCCTGGTCTTTGTGGTAAAATCAGTGTTTGAAATTCACTGCCTGACTGAGGGACCTTACAGATAATTGTATGTGTGAGGTACAGAGATGAAGTAGTCATTAAAAAATCATGTTAAACACATGCAACTTATTATATGATTTGTGAAGCGCATTTTTATTCACACTTGTGTGACGGGTACAGGTGTCTATGGGTACAGGTGTGTATGGGTACAGGTGTGTATGGGCAAATTTTTATCCCTGAATGTATTTAGGCTTGCCATAGCAAAAGTGGTTGAATACTTATTGACTTAAGACACTTCAGCTTTTCATTTATAATTAATTTGTAAACATTTCTAAAAACATAATTCCACTTTGAATATTATGGGGTATTGTGTGTAAGCCTGTTACATGAGATCTCTATGGAATGAATGTTAAGTTCAGGCTCTAACAACAACACGTGGGAAAGGTTGAGGGGTTGTGAGTACTTTCTGAAGGTACTGTATTATTATTGGTGTCACTACTCAGACTTACCACTGGATGACCTCTCTCAAGTTTAGCTAGAGTGACACCTACTGGTTATGCATTAGTTCTGCACACCACAATTATAAGACCAGAATGTTCATACTTAAAAGGCCCAAAGCAGCCATTTTTATCTCAATATCAAATCATGAAGTATCTTACTGTGACTGTTTTCAATTAAAATTGTTTAAAAAAAAAAAGACACATTTCTCAAACAAGAATTTAGCTAGGACTGTCTCGGAGTGGTCTGAGTAGGGAGGGGAAAACTGAAAACTAGCTGTTATTGGCAGAGAGGTTTGGAACGCTTTCTTTTTGGTCTATTAACTAATTAACCGCCGGACAAATCTCCATCCCACCAAAACAGGCTGAAATTTTCGGCGGTCATTTTAAACAGTATTTACACTAAAAGGGCATTATCATCATTTTCACAATTTCACATTATTATTCCAACCTCAGTGTGGAAATATATATAAAACACAGGGAAATCACGTTTTTGACTGCACTGGGCCTTTAACTATGTAAGGCAACACAAGACTGTTTCTTCACTCAGTTCAATTAATCAATCAAATGTATTTATTAAGCCCTTTTTACATCAGCAGACGTCACAAAGTGCTTACACAGAAACCCAGCCTAAAACCCCAAACAGCAAGCAATGCAGATGTAGAAGCACGGTGGCTAGGAAAAACTCTCTAGAAAGGCCAAAACCTAGGAAGAAACCTAGAGAGGAACCAGGTTCTGTGGGGTGGCCAGTCCTCTCTTATAAGAGTACATGGTCATTAAGGCCAGATCGTTCTCCAAGATGTTCAAACATGACCAGCAGAATCAAACAATAATCACAGTGGTTGTAGAGGGTGCAACAGGTCAGCACCTCAGGAGTAAATGTCAGTTGGCTTTTCATAGGTCAAGACAGCAGGAGCGGTAGAGACGGTGGTGGTAGTGGTGGTGGTGGTGGTGGGGGGGGGGGGGGGGGGGGGGGTCTGGTAACACATCAGGGTTCCATAGCCACAGGCAAAATAGCAGAAACTAGATCAGCATCACGACCAGGTGGACTAGGGACTGGGACAGCCAGGAGTCATCAGGACAGGCAGTCCTGAGGCATGGCCCTAGGGCTCAGGTCCTCCGGGAGGGGGGAGAGAGATGGAAGAATTAGAGGGAGAATACTTAAGATCACACAGGACACCAGATAAGACAGAAGAATTACTCCAGATAGGACAGACTGACCCTAGCCCCCCGGCACATTGACTATCGCAGCATAGATACTGGATGCTGAGACGGACGGACGGATGGACGGAGGGGTTGGGGGACACTGTGGGCCTGTCCAACAATACCCCTGGACAGGGCCAACCAGGCAGGATATAACCCCACCCACTTTGAAAAAGCACAGCCCCCACACCACTATAGGGATATCAACAGACCGCCAACTTACAACCCTTAGTCAAGGCTGAGTATAGCCCACGAAGATCTCTACTGTATATTTCCTGTGCGTTTAAGTACTGTATGTTCCTCACACACCTCAATGTTACAGTAATGTGTGCCAAGAGTCCGAATGTGTAAAGTCTTAAGGAATATTATGACACAAGTACAGTAGATAATGGTGATACACCTAAAACACATGTCCCAAGATACCCGTTAAACTTCTGTCATCTGCCAGAGAAAATTGTTATATTTCCATTGTTTCCAACGGATGTCGTGCAATGGCCAGAAAAGATCAACTAAGCCTCAATTGTGTTCCAAGACTAATTTCCTTTCCTCAGGTTCGATTGGTGGATGTCCCCAGATCCCACTCTCCCATTGGCTGAGAAGCAGAGTTTCCCGGGGAGCCTTACGGATGATTCGTTGAGCTGGCGTCCGGTGGTCTTGTCGTTCCTCGATATGGACATATGGCTCAGGGACAAGTGTGAATAGATGTTAACGGGTACAGGTGTGTATGGGTACAGGTGTGTATGGGTACAGGTGTGTATGGGTACAGGTGTGTAAACTTCAACATTCTGGAACGTGGCACACTCCTGAACCCATGACTGCACCCCTTCCAGGATCTGGTTCCTCCCCTGCTGCATTTCCCCTCCCAGAGGCTTTGATTTAACTAGGCAAGGCTGCTGGACCGCATTGTGTGCCGCTATGCTGAGGTGTTGGACGTGGGCAGTGTTCAGATGAAGCACTTCTCAGAGAGAGTCAAACTACAGCTGCTCTACACGCTAGCTGTCAATCAACAGCCTCTCATACTGCAGGTGGGCCAGAGATATATGTAGATAGATACTCAGAGACGGATTTCCCTCACACAGATAACGCCTAGGACAAAAACAACCATGTTAAATTAACATTCTCCATTGAAAGTGTAAATTGTTTTTACAAGGACTAGGAATAATCTGTTTCCAGGAAACCAGCCCTTGAGTTTAGGCATAAGTATACTGTAGCATCCTACGTTCAAAACCAGCAACCTTGTGGACCTCTTTGTGTAATGTCTTGGTTTCGTAAAGGATTTGGACAGATGGATGGTTGTTTCTTCTACACGTGCTACCCAAGGGCTTTACCAGTTATATATCTATATTAGAACAAAAGTGACAGTGAAAGTTATAGCTACTGGTATACTTTAATACCCTAGAGTCTATTGACGGTGCATCAATCTAAGTAACATAATTTAAAAAATCCCCATCAAAATCCATCAGTTAAAGCTAGATATATATTTTTTTGCATGGGCTGCATCTCAATCCACCACATCCATCTATGTCGGCCTTCCGCATCTGTGGTGGATTGAGATGCAGCCCATACAAAAAAAACATCTGCTGTGTAAAGTGGCAGAGCTACAGAGCCGTTTGTCAGACCAGGAGACAAGAAAAATCGGGTCTTCTGACGAAAACGGCCTACTATCTAATAGGACCACTCTATACAATAGTGTTCTTCGTTTTGCTCCACGACCCCCCCAAATGTCACGGGACTAGTCTGAAGTCGGTAATGTTGACGTGCCAACGTTTGTCTGTAGCGTCCGAACCGATTGGGCTACAAACTAATATGACACCGTTGTGCCCCGTGTAGCTCAGTTGGTAGAGCATGGCGCTTGCAACGCCAGGGTTGTGGGTTCGATTCCCACGGGGGGCCAGTACAAAAAAGATATGAATGTATGTACTTGTAAGTCGCTCTGGATAAGAGCGTCTGATAAATGACTTAAATGTAAATGTAATGTAAATGTTGTAGGGAGACTCTCACAAAGGTTTTCTCCGTTTTGCTCTACGACCCCGACAAGTCACGGGACTCGTCTAAAGGTAATATTCATATACATATTCATTTAAGTATTTTTGTGCCAACAAAATAAGGGGTTATATGTGTAAAATAAATTATATATATATATATTTATATTTACAGTTGAAGTCGGAAGTGTACATACACTTAGGTTGGAGTCATTAAAACTCGCTTTTCAACCACTCCACAAATGTCTGTAGCTTTGGCAAGTCGGTATGGACATCTACTTTGTGCAGCCACAAGTCATTTTTCCAACAATTGTTTACAGACAGATTATTTGACTTATAATTCACTGTATCACAATTCCAGTGGGTCAGAATGTACATACACTAAGTTGACTGTGCCTTTAAACAGCTTGGAAAATTCTAGAAAATGATGTCATGGCTTTAGAAGCTGCTGATAGGCTAAGTGACATCATGAGTCAATTGGAGGTGTACCTGTGGATGTTTTTCAAGGCCTACCTTCAAACTCAGTGCCTCTTTGATTGACATCATGGGAAAATCAAAAGAAATCAGCCAAGACCTCAGAAAAAAAATTGTAGACCTCCACAAGTCTGGTTCATCCTTGGGAGCAATTTACAAACGCCTGAAGGTACCATGTTCATCTGTACAAACAATAGTACGCAAGTATAAACAACATGGGACCACGCAGCCGTCACACCGCTCAGGAAGGAGATGTGTTCTGTCTCCTAGAGATGAACGTACTTTGGTGCGAAAAATGCAAATCAATCCCAGAACAACAGCAAATGACCTTGTGAAGATGCTGGAGGAAATGGGTACAAAAGTATCTATATCCACAGTAAAACGAGTCCTATATCGACATAACCTCAAAGGCCGCTCAGCAAGGAAGAAGCCACTGCTCCAAAACCACCATAAAAAAAGCCAGACTACGGTTTGCAACTGCACATGGGGACAAAGATCATACTTTTTGGAGAAATGTCCTCTGGTCTGATGAAAGAAAAATAGAACTGTTTGGCCATAATAACCATCGTTATGTTTGGAGGAAAAAGGGGGAGGCTTGCAAGCCGAAGAACACTATCCCCACCGTGAAGCACGGGGGTGGCAGCATCATGTTGTGGGGGTGCTTTGCTGCAGGAGGGACTGGGGCACTTCACAAAGTTGATGGCATCATGAGGGAGGGAAATTATGTGGATATATTGAAGCAACATCTCAAGACATCAGTCAGGAAGTTAAAGCTTGGTCACAAATGGATCTTCCAAATGGACAATGACCCCAAGCATACTTCCAAAGTTGTGGCAAAATGGTTTAAGGACAACAAAGTCAAGGTATTGGAGTGGCCATCACAAAGCCCTGACCTCAATCCTATAGAAAATTTGTGGATTTAACTGGAAAAAGCGTGTGCGAGCAAGGAGGACTACAAACCTGACTCAGTTACACCAGCTGTGTCAGGAGGAATGGGCCAAAATTGACCCAATATATTGTGTGAAGCTTGTGGAAGGCTACCCGAAACGTTTAACCCAAATTAAACAATTTAAAGGCAATGCTACCAAATACTAATTGAGTGTATGTAATCTTCCGACCCACTGGGATTGTGATGAAAGAATTAAAAGCTGAAATAAATCATTCTCTCCACTATTATGCTGACATTTCACATTCTTAAAATAAAGTGGTGATCCTAACTGACCTAAAACAGGGAATTTTTACAAGGATTAAATGTCAGGAATTGTGAAAAACTGAGTTTAAATGTATTTGGCTAAGGTGTATGTAAAGTTCCGATTTCCACTGGATATTATAACTCCTAGATAGAGGACAGACACTTCAAAACTTTAATCCTAATGATTTATTTTTTGACTTGCCTTTTATGAATGTGTTATTCAATGCATTTCTATGGGCTATAGTAGTAAAGACCAAATTCAATATTTTAAGAAATAAATACACTGACCATGGAGATCACAATAAAAGCAGCAGAGACCTCAGGTGACTCTCTGTCCAGAACAGAAAGAACCCCTTTGATGTAGCTGCTGCCTTCATTCCCTCTGTACGTGGATCAAAGGGGTTCCCACTGTTCTGGAGACAGAGTCACGGAACAACCCAGGGGCAAGCACACTGATGTTTGTTCACCATCTTACCCTCCTCCTCTCCTCCGCTGCTCTTCTCTGTATCCTGTTTCCTCACCCAGGACCTGGGCCACAACAGTCTGGGCTTCCTGCTCTACTATACCCGGCTAGGGGAGGACATATTCGGCTTGCTAGACAACCAGAGAGTGTTCATCACAGATGCCAGCAGCATAGGAGTCATCGACCTGGAGCAGGGTGAGTGGAATGAATGGCTACCAGTGCTGACGTTACCGGATGATGGGGAGACCGATGATGATGATGATAAGGGGTTGCACTTTCCCAAAGTACTCAAAGCTATTTTACATGTAGGTGGTGGGCCGAAGCCAAAAAACGTGAAATTGATCCATCCCCTTTGAGGGAGGAGCATCATTTTTGTTTATGACATTAAAACATTCTTATGATGATTATAAAATTAGTTGACATCTTCAATTCTTGGCCATTTTCTCATAAAAAATATTTCAACACTGTCTGCTCAGGCAAATTTGCTGAACTGCTAAATGTAGAACCAATCAGAACTCCTGTACATTCCCTTCGTAATGAAGGCAGCCAACGGCCTGCTTCAATCTATGATGTAAACAAAGCCTCTTGTGAAAACGTGAGCTGCTGTCTAATGAAGAGGAACAGATATACACTATATATACAAAAGGATGTGGACACCCCTTCAAATTTGTGGATCCGGCTATTTCAGCCACACCCGTTGCTGAGGTGTATAAAATCGAGCACACAGCCATGAAATCTCCATAGACGAACATTGGCAGTAAAATGGCCTTACTGAAGAGCTCAGTGACTTTCAACATAGCACTGTCATAGGATGCCACCTTTCCAACAAGTCAGTTCAAAAATGTTCTGCCCTGCTAGAGCTGCCCGGGTCAACTGTAAGTGCTGTTATTGTGAAGTGGAAACGTCTAGGTAAGCCACACAAGCTCACAGAACAGGACCGCTGAGTGCTGAAGAGCGTAGCACGTACAAATCCTCAGCTGCAACACTTACTACCGAGTTCCAAACTGCCTCTGGAAGAAAATTAGCACAATAACTGTTCGTCGGGAGCTTCATAAAATAGGTTTTCATGGCCAAGCAGCAACAAACGAGCCTAAGATCACCATGAGCAATGCCAAGCGTCAGCTGGAGTGGTGTAAAGCTCACTGCCATTGGACTCTGGAGCAATGGCAACGCGTTCTCTGGAGTGATGAATCACACTTCACCATCTGGCAGTCCAACGGACGAATCTGGGTTTGGCGGATGCCAGGAGAATGCTACCTGCCCCAATGCATAGTGCCAACTGTAAAGTTTGGTGTAGGAGGAATAATGGTCTGGGGGTGTTTTTCATTGTCTGGGCTAGGCCCCTTAGTTCCAGTGAAGGGAAATCATAATGCTACAGCATACAATGACATTCTAGACAATTCGGTGCTTCCAACTTTGTGGCAACAGTCTGGGGAAGGCCCTTTCCTGTTTCAGCATGACAATTCCCCTGTGAACAAAGCGAGGTCCATACAGAAATGTTTTGTTGAGATCGATGTGGAAGAACTTGACTGGCCTGCACAGAGCCCTGACCTCAATCCCATAGAAAACCTTTGGGATGGTTTCGAACGCCAACTGCGAGCCAGGCCTAATCGCCCAACATCAGTGCCCGACCTCACTAATGTTCTTGTGGCTGAATGGAAGCAAGTGCCCTCAGCAATGTTCCAACATCTAGTGGAAAGCCTTCCCAGAAGAGTGGAGGCTGTTATAGCAACAAAGGGGGGGACCAACTCCATATTAATGCCCATGATTTTGGAATGAGATGTTCGACAAACAGGTGTTCACATACTTTTGGTCATGTAGTGTAGCTAGCTCCAAAAGACTGAAATAAGATAAATATCTGTTTTCGAGTGCATTTAAATATCATTGACCATTTAACCAATTTATTGAAAGCTAGCCACTGTTAATTTGACTAGCCTAGCCAGCTACTGTAAATGTCTATTTGCGTTTCATTACCTCTCTCTCTGTCAGTGAATTCAATTTTTTAATCATGTTTTGGCATGATTATACACTCAGTGGCCAGTTTATTAGGCACACCCATCTAGTAGTCAGACCCCCCCCTTTCCCTCCAGAACGGCCTGCATTATTTGGGGTATGGAAACGTTGCTCAATTGGTATCAAGGGACCTAACGTGTGTCTGGAAAAAATTCCCACACCAGCCTGTACTTTTGACACCAGACAGGATGAGGCCATGGACTCATGCTGCTTATGCCAAATCCTGACCAGGCAATGTTTTTCCACTCCTCAATTGTCCAGTGTTGGTGGTCGCGTGCCCACTGGAGCCGCTTCTTCTTGTTTTTAGCTGATAGGAACCTGCTGTGGTCGTGTGCTGCTGGAGTCACTTCTTCTTGTTTTTAGCTGATAGGAACCTGCTGTGGTCGTGTGCTGCTGGAGTCACTTCTTCTTGTTCTTAGCTGATAGGAGTGGAACCTGCTGTGGTCGTGTGCTGCAGTAGCCACTTCTTCTTGTTCTTAGCTGATAGGAACCTGCTGTGGTCGTGTGCTGCTGGAGTCACTTCTTCTTGTTCTTAGCTGATAGGAGTGGAACCTGCTGTGGTCGTGTGCTGCAGTAGCCACTTCTTCTTGTTCTTAGCTGATAGGAGTGGAACCTGCTGTGGTCGTGTGCTGCAGTAGCCACTTCTTCTTGTTCTTAGCTGATAGGAACCTGCTGTGGTCGTGTGCTGCTGGAGTCACTTCTTCTTGTTCTTAGCTGATAGGAGTGGAATCTGCTGTGGTCGTGTGCTGCAGTAGCCACTTCTTGTTTTTAGCTGATAGGAACCTGCTGTGGTCGTGTGCTGCAGTAGCCACTTCTTCTTGTTTTTAGCTGATAGGAACCTGCTGTGGTCGTGTGCTGCAGTAGCCACTTCTTCTTGTTCTTAGCTGATAGGAACCTGCTGTGGTCGTGTGCTGCTGGAGTCACTTCTTCTTGTTCTTAGCTGATAGGAGTGGAACCTGCTGTGGTCGTGTGCTGCTGGAGTCACTTCTTCTTGTTCTTAGCTGATAGGAGTGGAACCTGCTGTGGTCGTGTGCTGCTGGAGTCACTTCTTCTTGTTCTTAGCTGATAGGAGTGGAACCTGCTGTGGTCGTGTGCTGCTGGAGTCACTTCTTCTTGTTCTTAGCTGATAGGAGTGGAACCTGCTGTGGTCGTGTGCTGCTGGAGTCACTTCTTCTTGTTCTTAGCTGATAGGAGTGGAACCTGCTGTGGTCGTGTGCTGCTGGAGTCACTTCTTCTTGTTCTTAGCTGATAGGAACCTGCTGTGGTCGTGTGCTGCTGGAGTCACTTCTTCTTGTTCTTAGCTGATAGGAGTGGAACCTGCTGTGGTCGTGTGCTGCAGTAGCCACTTCTTCTTGTTTTTAGCTGATAGGAACCTGCTGTGGTCGTGTACTGCAGTAGCCACTTCTTCTTGTTCTTAGCTGATAGGAACCTGCTGTGGTCGTGTGCTGCTGGAGTCACTTCTTCTTGTTCTTAGCTGATAGGAGTGGAACCTGCTGTGGTCGTGTGCTGCTGGAGTCACTTCTTCTTGTTTTTAGCTGATAGGAGTGGAACCTGCTGTGGTCGTGTGCTGCTGGAGTCACTTCTTCTTGTTCTTAGCTGATAGGAGTGGAACCTGCTGTGGTCGTGTGCTGCTGGAGTCACTTCTTCTTGTTCTTAGCTGATAGGAGTGGAACCTGCTGTGGTCGTGTGCTGCTGGAGTCACTTCTTCTTGTTCTTAGCTGATAGGAGTGGAACCTGCTGTGGTCGTGTGCTGCAGTAGCCCATCCCTGATACAGACCGATGAGTTGTGTGTTCTGAGACGCCGTTTTTCACAACGCTGTTGTACTGAGCCGCTATTTGTCTGCCTGTTCTCTTGCAAGATTCTTTCCATTCTCTCATCAACAAGCTGTTTTCACCCACAGGACAGCCGCTGACTGGATGTTTTTTGTTTGTTGCACCATTCTCGGTAAAACCTAGACACCGTCATGCGTGAAAAGCCCAGGAGGCCAGCCGTTTCTGAGATACTGGAATCGGCGCGCCTGCCACCAACGATCATACCACGCTCAAAGTCGCCTAGGTCACGCGCTTTATTAGGTGGTGTACCTAATAAACTGGCCAATGAGTGTATGTATCATTTCAAGTAACTAGTAGCAGGCTTAAAGAAACATTAAATCATATACTTTGCAAAACCCAAACAAAAGCATGTAGATGGTAAGGTGTGTGTGTGTGTGTAAGCAAACTAAGTGTGTGAGTGTGCGTGTCATGTATACTTCATTAAATTGGCCTTTTATTGTCCACAGCACAAGCTGCACCTGTGTAATGACCATGCTGTTTAATCAGCTTCTTGATGACACACCTGTCAGGTGGATGGATTATCTTGGCAAATGAGAAATGCTCACTAACAGGGTTGTAAACATTTTTAAATGTGTATTAAAGGAACACAATTGCCTCTGAATTACGAGCACACAAAAGAAACCTGCGTTGGGTTCGATAGGGAAATAAAGTTTTGAAACAGGGCGGTGCAACCTGAAATTACACTGAACAAAAATATAAATAATAATTTCTGGGATTTTTTTTTTTTAGCTCATTAAACATGGGACTAACACTTTACATGTTGCGTTTATATTTTTGTTCAGTGTAAGTTGTTTCAAAACTTTTTATTTCCCTATTGAACACAACCCAGGTTTATTTTGTGTGCTCGTAATTCAGTGGCAATTGTGTCCCTTTAAGCCTGACTGTAACTCTGTATTAGCCGGACAATTTACTGAGATGCTGTAATTGTGTACAACAGATGAAAATGCTACCCCGTGAGCAGTGAGTGTACAAACAGAACATCTAAAAACAGTCAGATAAATAGTTGTAATAATCACGAGTCCTAAGATCAAACAGTAGTTGTCTGAAGTAACTGCGAAGTTCCTGTTGCATATGAAACAAAAACAATATGTTCCACTATTCTATCAGATCTACAGAAGCTCAGTGGGGATATTTAATGATGTCTGCTGTCTTTGTGTATGGTGGCATCATATGGAAGATTGGGTTGGAATTGCGGGGGAAATAGGCCCACACACAGACTAGGGGAGAGAAGATGATTTCAGACAGTATTTTAGAATTTAGTATTTTATTAGGATCCCCAATTAGATGCTGCCAAGGCATCAGCTACTCTTCCTGGGGTCCAAACAGAAAACAAAACAACTAGAATACATACTATACATAGTACACTACATAGTACACTACATAGCACACTGCATAATACAATGCTAAATGCAATACAAAATATCACATCTCCGTGTCTCTTCACAGTCCCCGTTGTGCCGTAAGGTGTTCTTGATCCGGTTTTTGAATCTGGTTTTATTGCTAGATTGAGTTACCTGGGGTGGCAGAAAGCTCCATGTAGTCATGGCTCTATTTAATACTGTGTATTTCCCAGTCTCTGTTCTGAACCTGGGGACTGTAAATGTCTTGTACCGGTGAGTGTTCGAACTGTGTGTCAACTGCTTGAACAGACAGTTTGGTACCTTCAACACATCAATACCTCGCACAAAGACCTATAATGATGCAGTCAATCTCTCCTCAACTTTGAGCCAGGAGAGATTGACATGCATATCATTGACATTCGGTGTACATCTAAGTGCAATACGTGCTGCTCTGTTCTGGACCAACTGCAATGTCCTTCTTTGGACCACACAACTGGGCAATAGTCCAGGTGCAACAAAACTAGAGACTGTAGGACCTGTCTGGTTAATTGATATAAACACAGAGTATACCGTGCCTTCGGAAAGTATTCAGACCCTTGACTTTTTCTAAATGTTGTTATGTTACAGCCTTATTCTAAAATGGATTTAAAAAATAATATAAATCCTCAGCAACCTACACAGAATACCCCATAACGACATCACAATACCCCATAATGACAAACCAAAAATAGGTTTAGACATTTTTGCACATTTATTAAAAGTAAAAAACAGAAATACCTTATTTACATAAATATTAAGACACTTTGCTATGAGATTTGAAATTGAGCTCAGGTGCATTCTGGTTCCATTGATCATCCTTGAGATGTTTCTACAACTTGATTGGAGTCCACTTGTGGTAAATTCAATTGATTGGACATGATTTGGACATGATTTGGAAAGGTCCCACAGTTTACAGTGCAAGTCACAGGAAAAACCAAGTTATGAGATCAAACGAATTGTCCATAGAACTCCAAGACAGGATTGTGTCGAGAAACAGATCTGGGGAAGGGTACTAAAACATTTCTGTAGCATTGAAGGTCCCCAAGAACACAGTGGCCTCCATCATTCTTAAATGGAAGAAGTTTGGAACCACCAAGACAATTCCTAGAGCTGGCCTCCCGGCCAAACTGAGCAATCGGAGGAGAAAGGCCTTGGTCAGGGAGGTGGAGATCAAGCCTTTATGGTAGAGTGGCCAGACGGAAGCCAATCCTCAGTAAAAGGCACATGACAGCTCACTTGGAGTTTGCCAAAAGGTACCTAAAGACTCTCAGACCATGAGAAACAAGATTCTCTGGTCTGAGGAAACCAAAATTGAACTCTTTGGCCTGAATGCCAAGTGTCATGTCTGGAGGAAACCTGGCACCATCCCTACGATGAAGCATGGTGGTGGCAGCATCATGCTGTGGGGATGTATTTCAGTGGCATGAATTGGGAGACTAGTCAGGATCAAGGCAAAGATGAAGGTAGCAAAGTACAAGGAGATCCTTGATTAAAACCTGCTCCAGAGCGCTCAGGACCTCAGACTGGGGCGAAGGTTCACCTTCCAACAGGACAACGATCCTAAGCAAACAGCCAAGAAAACAGGAGTGGGTTCGGGACAAGTCTCAATGTCCTTGAGTAGGGCTGTGGCAGTCACGAAATTTCATCAGCCGGTGATGAACTGTCAGTCTTACGGTAATTAACCGATAATTAACATAAACACATTTAGCATCTCCTGGCTTCCACACATAACCTACAACCCATTTAAAAAGTCTAATAATCCATGAAATATAGCCTACACCTTCACAATGAATCCATTATTTGTTTTAGACAGGTCGAAAGAAGCATGATATAAGAAAATGTAGTCTATTTCAGAAGAAAAGAGTAGCATACTGAGTTGTCTTTATGTTAGGTCCTGCTGTGGCTATACCAAATGGCTGTGGGCTACACTAGTTCATTTGGCAGACAATATTTGCTTATAATTGGCACTATTTTATATTATTTTATAGTATGAAGAATACAATTGAATAAAGCTGAATGAAATATTATCTCCTAGACGATTTGAGGGAGTGCGCACATGCGGCTATTCTGTGTTGAGCGGTTAATAAAGAAATAGGTACTCCTCCATGCTTAATATACAGTTATTAATGTAACTTTAGTTGTTCTACAAATGTTGGGCTATATGTTTTGATTTTTAATACATTGTGATGAGATTAGAAATATGATTTGAAAAAAAGGTGTGTGAAAGGCATGAGCTTTGCTTAGATTTTTGCTGGCTGTACACACTCCAATAGTCCTCTCATTCACAATTTGACAAGCACTAATGCCTCGAATTTCATGGCAGCATCCCATTTGTAGCCGTAATGCACCCTAAAAAAAAGTTGGCTTTTTGCGGCCCGGAGTGCTGCGAAACATCGGCTACTGGCCACGTCCTTATGCAATTCCAAGGTGCATATTGAAGATATTGGAAGAACTGTCCACATTTACTTTTCGTCAGCCAACAAGATGAGTAGGCCTAACGAACAGCAAAAGCACTAGCCTATGTCAATCTACTATCTCCCATAGTACCAAAGTCGACCTATTCGATTCTGTGCGAGAAATAAATATTCCAAACATAGTCTGGGACAGTTGTGGGATGCGATAGATCCCAAATTCATACAACCTTTAGCATCCCAAAAACTGTTTTAACTTAAAATGTTGATAAACTATTAGGCTATTTCTTCACATTGTAAGCACAGCAATATGTACATGGTAATAGTCTATAAGCACAAATGTTCCATTAGCAGAAAAAAACATTATCAAGTGACCACAAATGCAATTATGCATGTGATGCTTTTATTATAAAAGGTGCATTTTTACAGTGAAAATGATCTTCCACAAACTTGAAACTCACACGCTGCTTATATATGCCAGTTAGGCTCCACACCCCTTGTAAAGCAGATTAACGTGCTTCATTTTAAGAAGTTATTTGTTTCGATTTAGAATGGACTATTATCATGCACCTTTATCAAAAATACATGTCATCTATTCACTCAAATGGCGAATGGAGGACGCTTTTCTGTCACGACTCCGACCGAGGCAGGCTCTCCTTCCCGTTCGGGTGGCGCTCGGTGGTCGTCGTCACCGGCCTATTAGCTGCCACCGATCCTTTTCTCCCCCTCCTTATGTGTTCATTGGTTACACCTGTTTTGTGTTTGTTCTTAATTAGTTGGGTTTTATCAGTCAACCGGCCCGCCCGTTTCTTTGTGCGGGATTGTTTATTGTAAGCTTGGTGTTTGTTAGTCTGACGTTACGTGTTTGTGTTGGAGTACAATTCTGAACTGTTTTCGTTCCCCGTGTCTGGGGCAGTTTATTTGTGAGCACCCAGTGTCAAGTGGGGTGGCCTTTGTTTATCCGTGGTTCATTAAATGAACGTTATCATTGAATCCTCTGTCTTCCCGCGCCTGACTTCGCACTCCGACACCCAGTCCTTACATTTTTATTTTCATGACAGCCAGGTAGGCTATACTCCTGTTGTGAATATAAGCAATGTGCTTAATATTAGGAAAGTTGAGAAATAAATATAATAGGCCTAGCCTATAGAAAGCTGATGGGATCCTCGTCTTTTAATTAGAGGCCATCACTCTGTTTTCTCCCGCAATTGCATAGCCTATAGAAATGTTGCGCAACATGAGCTCATGGGCTCTCGTGAGGTGTTTGATTTGATTTTCTAACACATTTGCATTGATGTCAGAGTGATTAGAGGGACAATAGCGTGCTGAGTACCAGGCAGTTAGCAAGTTTGGTAGGCTACTAATGACCAGCAGCAGCATCAGAGCTTGGAGAAGCCTATTTACCGTGACAAAAAGGTAATGTGGAATTTGACTGGCTTCAAGACTCTTGACCGCTGGTGTGGCGCCGGTAATACAGTATGGTCACCGCAACAGCCCTATCCTTGAGTGACCCAGCCAGAGCCCGGACTTGAACTCGATCGAACATCTCTGGAGAGACCTGAAAATAGCTGTGCAGTGACGCTCCCCATCCAACCTGACAGAGCTTGAGAGGATCTGCAGAGAAGAATGGGAGAAACTCCCCAAATACTGGTGTGTCAAGCTTGTAGCGTCATACCCAAGAAGACTCCAGGCTGTAATTGCTGCCAAATATGCTTCAACAAAGTACTGAGTAAAGTGTCTGAATACTTATGTAAATGTGATATTTCAGTATTTCTAAAAACCTGTTTTTGCTTTGTCATTATGGGTTATTGTGTATAGGTTGATGAGAATATATATATATTTTTTCTATCCATTTTAGAATAAGGCTGTAACGTAACAAAATGTGGAAAAAGTCATGGGGTCTGAGCACTTTCCGAGGGCACTGTATATCCCTAGAATGATCGCCATCTCAGCAGTAAAAGACGACGCAATCGTCAAACTTGTTTGTTGATATTACAAAATAGGGAATGGATGCAGAGAAATTGTATACGTATATGTATCAAAATGTACAGGCAGGTCCATAATTATTGGCACCCTTGATAAAGATGAGCAAAAAATAATAATACAAATACTGAGCAATATTGTATGCTACATTTTCTTTTGCAAATGTTATTTATACTTGACATAATTCGACTGAGTTTATGGATTGTCCTCTTCAATTCAAACCACAGGTTTTCAATAGGGTTCAAGTCCAGAGACTGAGAAGGCCATGGCAAAATGTTGATTTGTGGTCAATTAAGCATTTCTTTGTGGATTTCGATGTGTGCTTGGGGTTATTGTCTTGCTGGAAGATTCACTTGGGGCCAAGTGTCAGCCTCCTTGCAGAGGCAACCAGGAGAAAATGTCCTGGTACCGGATAAAGTTCATGATGCCGTTGACCTTAACAAGGGCCACAGCACCAGTGGAAGTAAAATAGCCCTATAATATAGAAAACGCACCACAATATTTTACATCAAGTATGAGGTACTTTTCTGCTTATGCTTCTGTTTTTCGATGCTAAACCCACCACTGGTGAGCATGGCCAAAGAGCTCCGTTTCCATGTCATCTGACCATAGCATCGCCTGGAGTTTGCTAAACGGCATTGGCACTTGGATTGGAACCGGTGCTATGACATGAAAATAGAGATCTTTGGCCACGTACACCAGGCTCAATAGTGTCATCCTCACAAGGGAAGGTTGCTAGAGTGTTGAAAACAGGGAAGGCAATCATTTTGACCCCTATCTTTTTTAGATGTACTTGTTGAACAAAATCTCTTTCTCTGAGCAACTGAATTAGTATAAAATAATTTCCCCTTTTTTTAATGCATACAATTATAGCTCAGTATTTGAATTATTTATTTTATACTGTCAATGGGTAGGTCCATGGTTAATATTGAGACTCCCCCTTAACTCAGTCTCCCTCTCTCTGTCTCGCTCTCTCTCTCTCTGACATATTGTCCTGCCTGGGTCAGGGTGCGCGCAGCTCCGTCCACCCCACCCAGAGCCTCACTCTGCTCTGCACAGCCCTGCTGCCCTGACTGCTGCTCACATCCAGGGAGAGGGTGGCCGAGCCAACCAGGCTACCCAGGGAGGCGGAGGCAGGTATGCCGGAGACGTGTCCCTGTTGTTGAGAGTGGGTGCAGACCCGAGCTGAAGGATCATGGCAGCAGTAAGATCTCTGAGGGACCTGCTTAAACCCCTGAGGCCCAGCAACCCACGCTACGCCTACAGATACCCAGAGTGCAGATACAACCAGGAATACAGAGAGATGGCAGGACTACAGTACCCATACTTCCCTGCTATAGACAATGTTAAGTCCACAGGTGCAGATATGACCAGGGATACTGAAACCTGGTGGGACTGCAGAGCTTTGAGATTGGACTGGCACAGGGACTTTAGAACGTTATGGAACAGGACAGAACTGATGCCAGGGTGGTGTGTGCTGGAATTGACTATGCACTGAGCTGAATTGCTTATGCATACAAAGGGGGTGGTGCTTCTACACAGGGCTGTGCATGTGGTCTGTAGTAACAGCTTGTAGTGCTTGCTTGTGTAGTAATGAGGCCTGTCAGAGTTAACTAATTAACTTTTTGTAATTTTAGTGTACTAATATTTTTTCATTGTGATTAACCGCATTGCCATCAAAATACACTGAAAACATCCGAAATACATAATCTACAGCTAAATACAACAATGTGATGTCAAAAGTTGACATTGATGTTAACCGTTAAAGTAATGCTTTATTAATTTACCTGATTTTGGCATGGGCACAGATGAGGATCTACCTGTGCAGAGCAGCACATGCCCCTTTGCCCTTCCAGTCTCCAAAGTGCCCATTTTGTGGTGGTATAATTTCCTATACATTTTTGGCCAGTTGTTCTTTAAATTGTCATCTATGCTTCAGAATCAAAAAGTTGCACGTCTTGATTCTTGACCAGTCATCAGCCTTGGTTATCAAAGTGGGCATGCACATCCAGAGTGACCAAAAGTAAAGTTTTTTTTAAATTTACTCTAGTTTAGCAAAAACAGAGTTGACCTACGTTTATCATCCATTGAAAATTCAGTTTAGCAAAATCTACTAGTGACTCATCTTCACTAGAACAAAAGACTACCTGGCGATCTACTAGTGACTCATCTAGAACAAAAGGCTACCTGGCGATCTACTAGCGACTCATCTAGAACAAAAGGCTACCTGGCGATCTACTAGCAACTCATCTAGAACAAAAGGCTACCTGGCAATCTATTAGCGACTCATCTAGAACAAAGGCTACCTGGAAATCTACTAGTGACTCATCTAGAACAAAAGACTACCTGGTGATCTACTAGTGACTCATCTAGAACAAAAGGCTACCTGGCGATCTACTAGTGACTCATCTTCACTAGAACAAAAGGCTACCTGGTGATCTACTAGCGACTCATCTAGAACAAAAGGCTACCTGGCGATCTACTAGCGACTCATCTAGAACAAAAGGCTACCTGGCGATCTACTAGTGACTCATCTAGAACAAAAGGCTACCTGGCGATATACTAGCGACTCATCTAGAACAAAAGGCTACCTGGCGATCTACTAGCGACTCATCTAGAACAAAAGGCTACCTGGCGATCTACTAGCGACTCATCTAGAACAAAAGGCTACCTGGCGATATACTAGCGACTCATCTAGAACAAAAGGCTACCTGGCGATCTACTAGCGACTCATCTAGAACAAAAGGCTACCTGGCGATCTGATTGATCATTTTCATATTTCAGATACTGTAGGTGCAGTTCGGGTGGCTATGGGCAGATCATACACACATACCCGACTTAGACACAGGCAGTAGTGCTGACACAACACTGACAATAGATTAGTGTTTGTCAACCATTTCCCGTACCAGTGACTGTTGAGACATGGTCCTCCTCTTTTTTAACCAGGTCATGCCACGGCTGCAGATCTGACTTTTTCTGTGCGTGTTTAGTAGAGAACATACAGTAGAGAACTCCGGATCTTTTAGTTGGAGGACTAAGGATCCAGAAAAAGTTGGATCCGCAGCAAAAATATCAAAAACAAATACAATATGTCAAAACACCCCAGGAGATAAAACTCACCACTATAACTGTTCCTCTGTCTGGAGATACAACTCACCACTATAACTGTTCCTCTGTCTGGAGATCAACTCACCACTATAACTGTTCCTCTGTCTGGAGATACAACTCACCACTATAACTGTTCCTCTGTCTGGAGATAAAACTCACCACTATAACTGTTCCTCTGTCTGGAGATAAAACTCACCACTATAACTGTTCCTCTGGAGATACAACTCACCACTATAACTGTTCCTCTGTCTGGAGATACAACTCACCACTATAACTGTTCCTCTGTCTGGAGATCAACTCACCACTATAACTGTTCCTCTGGAGATACAACTCACCACTATAACTGTTCCTCTGGAGATACAACTCACCACTAGAACTGTTCTTCTGTCTGGAGATACAACTCACCACTATAACTGTTCCTCTGTCTGGAGATACAACTCACCACTATAACTGTTCCTCTGTCTGGAGATACAACTCACCACTATAACTGTTCCTCTGTCTGGAGACACAACTCACCACTATAACTGTTCCTCTGTCTGGAGACACAACTCACCACTATAACTGTTCCTCTGTCTGGAGATACAACTCACCACTATAACTGTTCCTCTGTCTGGAGATACAACTCACCACTATAACTGTTCCTCTGTCTGGAGATACAACTCACCACTATAACTGTTCCTCTGTCTGGAGATACAACTCACCACTATAACTGTTCCTCTGGAGATACAACTCACCACTATAACTGTTCCTCTGTCTGGAGATACAACTCACCACTATAACTGTTCCTCTGTCTGGAGATCAACTCACCACTATAACTGTTCCTCTGGAGATACAACTCACCACTATAACTGTTCCTCTGGAGATACAACTCACCACTAGAACTGTTCTTCTGTCTGGAGATACAACTCACCACTATAACTGTTCCTCTGTCTGGAGATACAACTCACCACTATAACTGTTCCTCTGTCTGGAGATACAACTCACCACTATAACTGTTCCTCTGTCTGGAGACACAACTCACCACTATAACTGTTCCTCTGTCTGGAGACACAACTCACCACTATAACTGTTCCTCTGTCTGGAGATACAACTCACCACTATAACTGTTCCTCTGTCTGGAGATACAACTCACCACTATAACTGTTCCTCTGTCTGGAGATACAACTCACCACTATAACTGTTCCTCTGTCTGGAGATACAACTCACCACTATAACTGTTCCTCTGTCTGGAGATACAACTCACCACTATAACTGTTCCTCTGGAGATACAACTCACCACTTAAACTGTTCCTCTGGAGATACAACTCACCACTATAACTGTTCCTCTGTCTGGAGATACAACTCACCACTAGAACTTCCTCTTCTGTAGCCATTTGGTTTGCCTCCCTGTTGCGCTGTCTAGCATCTTCTCTGCTGTCACTCTGTGCTTCTTCTTGTTCTCTGTCTGTCTGCCTGCTTATGCCTTATACGTTATAAAGGCTAAGATAACGGCTTAGGTTATATTGCACATGAGTGCCTGTCATATGTGTTCCCCTGAATCAACACCTACCCTATGTGTCAATTATTATTACATGCCTCCAGACTAACATTTTCCCTTGGCCCCTGACCAAATCATGAGTAGTCATCTTACAAAGTAATTCATCGTGCTTTATTAAGAATGTAATAAATAGACTACTGAGCTATTCAAGAAATACATTATTTCATCTAACACGTCCAAGCAGGAATGCATGCTTTTCTGCAACCTAATCCAGTGATTGTCAAGAATTTGGGGTTGACAATTAGACTATAGTTACTCTTATTTTACTGTCAAAATAGGACTCCTTTACAGATTTATATTTGTTCAATAGAGATTAATTACATACATATTTATGTGCACTAAGTAATATCACAGGAATTTGGGGTTTAACACCTAAGGAAGTGGAAACTCTACACATTAACTACAGTGAGGTCCAAAAGTATTGGGACAGTGATACATTTGGTTGTTTTGGCTGTGTACTCCAGCACTTTGGACATGAAATTATACAATGACTGTAAAGTTAAAGTGCAGACTGTCAGCTTTAATTTTAGGTTATTTTCATCCATATCAGGTGAACTGTTTAGAAATTACCACACTTCTTATACATAGCCCACCCCATTTTAGGGGACCAAAAGTATTGGGACAAATTCACATTTATCCATTAAAGTAGTAAAAAGTTAACTTATGTGTATTAAAGTAGTAAAAAGTAAGTATTTGGTCTCATTCATAGCACGCAATGACTACATCAAGCTTGTGACTCTACAAATTTGTTGGATGCATATTGCTAGATGGTCAATCCGCCCTACTACTGGCTATATGTCTAAAGAGAAGCAGCTGTAACATCGCACTGCCTTAAACCTTATAGGATGAAGATGTAATATTCTGGTAAATTTATAGCACTCTGCAGGCAGGCTGCCCTCCACAATGACAAAGTGAAAACATGTTAAGAAAAGTTTGCAAATGTATTGAAAATCAGATACAGAAATATGTAAATGAGATAAGTATTCAGAGTCAATACATGTTAGAATTACCTTTCTGGGTTAGTCTCTAATAGCGTTACACACCAGGATTGTACAATATTTGCACATTATTCTTTTAAAATTCTTCATGGTCTGTCAAGTTGGTTGTTGATCATTGCTAGAAAGCCATTTTTAAGTCTTGCCATAGATTTTCAATATGTTGATTGTGGCTTGTGGAATGTTGTCCCACTCCTCTTCAATGGCTGTGCGGAGTTGCTGGATATTGGCGGGAACTGGAACACACTGTCATACATGTCGATCCAGAGCATCCCAAAAATTCTCAATGGGTGACATGTTTGATGAGTATGCAAGCCATGGAAGAACTGGGAAATGTTCAGCTTCGAGGAATTGTGTACAGACCTTTTGACATGGGGCCGTGCATTATCAAACATGAGATTATGGCGGCGGATGAATGGCACGACAATGGGCCTTAGGTTCTCGTCACGGTATCTCTGTGCATTGAAATCGCCATCAATAAAATGATGTGTTCGCTGTCCGTAGCTTATGCCTGCCCATACCATAACTCCACCACGGGGCACTCTGTTCACAACATTGACATCAGCAAACCACTCGCCCACACGACGCCATACACGCTGTCTGCCATCTGCCCATGAAGAGCACACGTCTCTGAAGTTGGTTACGACGCCAAAGTGCAGTCAGGTTAAGACCCTGGTGAGGACGACGAGCTTCCCCGAGGCGGTTTCAGACAGATTGTGCAGAAATTCTTTGTGCAAACCCCAGTTTCATCAGCTGTCCGGGTGGCTGGTTTCAGGCGATCCCGCAGGTGAAGAAACGTGGTGGGGAGTTCTGGGCCGGCGTGGTTACACGTGGTCTGCGGTTGTGAGGCTGGTTGGACGTACTGCCAAATTCTCTAAAACAACATTTGTAGGCAGCACAAGGTGCACCTGTGTAATGATCATGCTGTTTAATCAACTTCTTGATATGCCACACCCGTCAGGTGGATGGATTATCTTGACAAAGGAGAAATGCTCACTAACAGGGATGTAAACAAATTTGTGCACAACATTTGAGAGAAATAAGCTTTTTTGTGCGTAAGAAAAATTTGTGATCTTTTATTTCAGCTCATGAAACATGGGACTGACACTACATGTTGCATTTATATTTTTGTTTAGTGTATGAAGTGTGGTGTTGTGTTGGATTTGCCCCCAACAAAATGCTTCGTATTCAGGACAAAGTTGATTTTTTTGCAGTTTTACTTTAGTGCCTTATTGTTTTGGAATGGAAAGGCTACCTTCTGTTCACTATGTCATTTACGAGGCCAATGGTGACTTTAAAACCGTTACAGTTTAATGGCTGTGATAGGAGTCAACGGAGGATGGATCAACAATATTGTAGTTACTCCGCAATACTAAGGTGAAATCCCTGAGAGGTTTCCTTCCTCTACGGAAACGGCGTAAGGAAGAACTTCTGTATCTTTGTATCGACTGGGTGTATTGATACACCATCCAAAGTGTAAATAATAACTTCACCATGCTCAAACGTATATTCAACGTCTACTTTTTTTCTATACCCATCTACCAATAGGTGCCCTTCTTTGCGAGGCATTGGAAAACCAGCAACAAAAGTCGAGGGGTGTAAATACTTTCTAAAGGGCACTGTAGGCAGAGTAAAAATAATATGAGTAAAACAGGGAACAGTAGCAGCAGCGTTTGAGTGGGAAAGTATGGTGTGGTCTCAGTATGTGAATCCAGCGATTAACTCGATTACATTTTTTAAAACCGTTTGATAGCCCTAGTAGTAATGCTTGCCTGCCGCTTGCCTGCTTCAGACCTCTGCAGTGGTGTATTGATGCCTGGAGAAGTGGGTATACTCTTAATTTTTTCTCAAAATCTCAAAAAGTGACACGCTGAATGACCTAAAATGATCAATCCCATAAATGGTCTTTCACAGTAAGGCCAACCCAAGTTGTACAAGTAGGCTAATAGTAGAACTACTATTGAAACATGAGGCTATCAACTGAGTCAGAAATTCACAGGCTTCAGAGGTTTAATTTTCTTCAGGTTCTCTCTAAAAGTCCCACTTCTTTTTCTAGAAAAACAACATAGAATGTTCTAAGTCCACAACAATCCTTAAACCACATCAGGACACCACCTTTGAGGGTCTGGGGAAAATCTTAGAAATGTAGATTTGAGTGTAGCTACCCTTTATTTTACTGTGCAGGCACCTTGGTTTCTGTAGTGCACACAAGATGGATTATTGATGCAAATAAACACAATATCATTGTGCCAGGTAAGCATATGCTACTTTGGAGATACAACAGTTAACGTTGAATGGAGGATTTCGGGAAAGCCATTCCATCTACCAGAAGACTGTTAAGACCTATCATTAGCATCGCTATGTCTTACCTTGCTTCAAAGCAGCCTATAGCCAAAATCCCACCATAGAAACGTGGAGGCAATTATTTAAAAAATACTTCCTCATATGCTCTCTCCTGTTCTTTTGGTTTTCAAATCAACTTTCTTTCATAGTCTAGCAGCCAAAAGCATTATCCTAGTTATATTAGCAACCCAAATGTAGTTTTTGCATCTTTAGATCTCCCCTCTTTCTAAATTCCTAATGGGATATTTCCATCTCTGTCCATGAAACTGCTCGCATGTGTGGTGTGCATTTTATAACCGTGTCTTCCCGCAAATTGCATTTTGGAACATTTGCGAGTAGGCCTACCACCTTGTGCACATTGCTGTGCTTAAAATGTGAAGAAGCAGTTTATCAACACTATAAGCTAAACGTTCTGATCTGTTCCATCAGCCTTATTAATTGACATGGCGTATACCTCCACTACACTACTTTGATACACATCGTGGGGATTAAGGAGTATACTCAATGCCGACAAAACGAAGTGGGTATACCCACCACTGCACAACTGGACCTTGGCTAGCTACTATCAGGTAGTGAAGCGGTCAGCAGCTGACCTCGGCTAGCTACTATCAGGTAGTGAAGCGGTCAGCAGCTGACCTCGGCTAGCTACTATCAGGTAGTGAAGCGGTCAGCAGCTGACCTCGGCTAGCTACTATCAGGTAGTGAAGCGGTCAGCAGCTGACCTTGGCTAGCCATTATCAGGTAGTGAAGCGGTCAGCAGCTGACCTCGGCTAGCTACTATCAGGTAGTGAAGCGGTCAGTAGCTGACCTCGGCTAGCCAGTATCAGGTAGTGAAGCGGTCAGCAGCTGACCTCGGCTAGCTAGTATCAGGTAGTGAAGCGGTCAGTAGCTGACCTCGGCTAGCTAGTATCAGGTAGTGAAGCGGTCAGCAGCTGACCTCGGCTAGCCAGTATCAGGTAGTGAAGCGGTCAGTAGCTGACCTCGGCTAGCCAGTATCAGGTAGTGAAGCGGTCAGCAGCTGACCTCGGCTAGCTAGTATCAGGTAGTGAAGCGGTCAGCAGCTGACCTCGGCTAGCTAGTATCAGGTAGTGAAGCGGTCAGCAGCTGACCTCGGCTAGCTAGTATCAGGTAGTGAAGCGGTCAGTAGCTGACCTCGGCTAGCCAGTATCAGGTAGTGAAGCGGTCAGTAGCTGACCTCGGCTAGCCATTATCAGGTAGTGAAGCGGTCAGTAGCTGACCTCGGCTAGCTAGTATCAGGTAGTGAAGCGGTCAGCAGCTGACCTCGGCTAGCTAGTATCAGGTAGTGAAGCGGTCAGCAGCTGACCTCGGCTAGCTAGTATCAGGTAGTGAAGCGGTCAGTAGCTGACCTCGGCTAGCTAGTATCAGGTAGTGAAGCGGTCAGCAGCTGACCTCGGCTAGCTAGTATCAGGTAGTGAAGCGGTCAGTAGCTGACCTCGGCTAGCTAGTATCAGGATATGAAGTGGTCAGTAGCTGACCTCGGCTAGCTAGTATCAGGTAGTGAAGCGGTCAACAGCTGACCTCGGCTAGCTAGTATCAGGTAGTGAAGCGGTCAGCAGCTGACCTCGGCTAGCTAGTATCAGGTAGTGAAGCGGTCAGTAGCTGACCTCGGCTAGCTAGTATCAGGTAGTGAAGCGGTCAGCAGCTGACCTCGGCTAGCTAGTATCAGGTAGTGAAGCGGTCAGCAGCTGACCTCGGCTAGCTAGTATCAGGTAGTGAAGCGGTCAGTAGCTGACCTCGGCTAGCTAGTATCAGGTAGTGAAGCGGTCAGTATCTGACCTTGGCTAGCCAGTATCAGGTAGTGAAGCGGTCAGCAGCTCTGTGCTGCTGACCGGAGGAGAGATTAAACTAGAGAAGAAACACGAGAGAAGTTCCAGATGTAAATAAAGACAACTTCTGTTTAATGACTCAAACAATAAAACCATTTCAAGGAGTCTCTGGAAAAATGCTTTGCTAAAGCAGTTTTATTCATATAGAAAACGTAGGAAGGGTTGTGTATAAAATGACAACTCCTTTAAATGGCAGGTAATCTGGGGGAAAAAATTACAGCATTCGATCAACAAATATTTTCAAGCAATAAATATACATTTTATAAATAGTGTAAATTTACAAGATTAGAAGAAAAAAAAGTTTATTCCATAAAAGTCTCTTGGTGACTTGGCTGTTAATATTTCTCTCATTAGAATACTATTTTACCTACAGAACCAAACCATATGGTTCCAAAATAGGCAGCTGACCTCGGCTAGCTACTATCAGGTAGTGAAGCGGTCCGTAGCTGACCTCGGCTAGCTAGTATCAGGTAGTGAAGCGGTCAGCAGCTGACCTCGGCTAGCTAGTATCAGGTAGTGAAGCGGTCAGCAGCTGACCTCGGCTAGCCAGTATCAGGTAGTGAAGCGGTCAGTAGCTGACCTCGGCTAGCTAGTATCAGGTAGTGAAGCGGTCAGCAGCTGACCTCGGCTAGCTACTATCAGGTAGTGAAGCGGTCAGCAGCTGACCTCGGCTAGCTACTATCAGGTAGTGAAGCGGTCAGTAGCTGACCTCGGCTAGCCAGTATCAGGTAGTGAAGCGGTCAGCAGCTGACCTCGGCTAGCTAGTATCAGGTAGTGAAGCGGTCAGCAGCTGACCTCGGCTAGCTACTATCAGGTAGTGAAGCGGTCCGTAGCTGACCTCGGCTAGCTAGTATCAGGTAGTGAAGCGGTCAGCAGCTGACCTCGGCTAGCTAGTATCAGGTAGTGAAGCGGTCAGTAGCTGACCTCGGCTAGCTAGTATCAGGATATGAAGTGGTCAGTAGCTGACCTCGGCTAGCTAGTATCAGGTAGTGAAGCGGTCAACAGCTGACCTCGGCTAGCTAGTATCAGGTAGTGAAGCGGTCAGCAGCTGACCTCGGCTAGCTAGTATCAGGTAGTGAAGCGGTCAGTAGCTGACCTCGGCTAGCTAGTATCAGGTAGTGAAGCGGTCAGCAGCTGACCTCGGCTAGCTAGTATCAGGTAGTGAAGCGGTCAGCAGCTGACCTCGGCTAGCTAGTATCAGGTAGTGAAGCGGTCAGTAGCTGACCTCGGCTAGCTAGTATCAGGTAGTGAAGCGGTCAGCAGCTGACCTCGGCTAGCTAGTATCAGGTAGTGAAGCGGTCAGCAGCTGACCTCGGCTAGCTAGTATCAGGTAGTGAAGCGGTCAGTAGCTGACCTCGGCTAGCTAGTATCAGGTAGTGAAGCGGTCAGTATCTGACCTTGGCTAGCCAGTATCAGGTAGTGAAGCGGTCAGCAGCTCTGTGCTGCTGACCGGAGGAGAGATTAAACTAGAGAAGAAACACGAGAGAAGTTCCAGATGTAAATAAAGACAACTTCTGTTTAATGACTCAAACAATAAAACCATTTCAAGGAGTCTCTGGAAAAATGCTTTGCTAAAGCAGTTTTATTCATATAGAAAACGTAGGAAGGGTTGTGTATAAAATGACAACTCCTTTAAATGGCAGGTAATCTGGGGGAAAAAATTACAGCATTCGATCAACAAATATTTTCAAGCAATAAATATACATTTTATAAATAGTGTAAATTTACAAGATTAGAAGAAAAAAAAGTTTATTCCATAAAAGTCTCTTGGTGACTTGGCTGTTAATATTTCTCTCATTAGAATACTATTTTACCTACAGAACCAAACCATATGGTTCCAAAATAGGCAGCTGACCTCGGCTAGCTACTATCAGGTAGTGAAGCGGTCCGTAGCTGACCTCGGCTAGCTAGTATCAGGTAGTGAAGCGGTCAGCAGCTGACCTCGGCTAGCTAGTATCAGGTAGTGAAGCGGTCAGCAGCTGACCTCGGCTAGCCAGTATCAGGTAGTGAAGCGGTCAGTAGCTGACCTCGGCTAGCTAGTATCAGGTAGTGAAGCGGTCAGCAGCTGACCTCGGCTAGCTACTATCAGGTAGTGAAGCGGTCAGCAGCTGACCTCGGCTAGCTACTATCAGGTAGTGAAGCGGTCAGTAGCTGACCTCGGCTAGCCAGTATCAGGTAGTGAAGCGGTCAGCAGCTGACCTCGGCTAGCTAGTATCAGGTAGTGAAGCGGTCAGCAGCTGACCTCGGCTAGCTACTATCAGGTAGTGAAGCGGTCCGTAGCTGACCTCGGCTAGCTAGTATCAGGTAGTGAAGCGGTCAGCAGCTGACCTCGGCTAGCTAGTATCAGGTAGTGAAGCGGTCAGTAGCTGACCTCGGCTAGCTAGTATCAGGATATGAAGTGGTCAGTAGCTGACCTCGGCTAGCTAGTATCAGGTAGTGAAGCGGTCAACAGCTGACCTCGGCTAGCTAGTATCAGGTAGTGAAGCGGTCAGCAGCTGACCTCGGCTAGCTAGTATCAGGTAGTGAAGCGGTCAGTAGCTGACCTCGGCTAGCTAGTATCAGGTAGTGAAGCGGTCAGCAGCTGACCTCGGCTAGCTAGTATCAGGTAGTGAAGCGGTCAGTAGCTGACCTCGGCTAGCTAGTATCAGGTAGTGAAGCGGTCAGTATCTGACCTTGGCTAGCCAGTATCAGGTAGTGAAGCGGTCAGCAGCTCTGTGCTGCTGACCGGAGGAGAGATTAAACTAGAGAAGAAACACGAGAGAAGTTCCAGATGTAAATAAAGACAACTTCTGTTTAATGACTCAAACAATAAAACCATTTCAAGGAGTCTCTGGAAAAATGCTTTGCTAAAGCAGTTTTATTCATATAGAAAACGTAGGAAGGGTTGTGTATAAAATGACAACTCCTTTAAATGGCAGGTAATCTGGGGGAAAAAATTACAGCATTCGATCAACAAATATTTTCAAGCAATAAATATACATTTTATAAATAGTGTAAATTTACAAGATTAGAAGAAAAAAAAGTTTATTCCATAAAAGTCTCTTGGTGACTTGGCTGTTAATATTTCTCTCATTAGAATACTATTTTACCTACAGAACCAAACCATATGGTTCCAAAATAGGCAGCTGACCTCGGCTAGCTACTATCAGGTAGTGAAGCGGTCCGTAGCTGACCTCGGCTAGCTAGTATCAGGTAGTGAAGCGGTCAGCAGCTGACCTCGGCTAGCTAGTATCAGGTAGTGAAGCGGTCAGCAGCTGACCTCGGCTAGCCAGTATCAGGTAGTGAAGCGGTCAGTAGCTGACCTCGGCTAGCTAGTATCAGGTAGTGAAGCGGTCAGCAGCTGACCTCGGCTAGCTACTATCAGGTAGTGAAGCGGTCAGCAGCTGACCTCGGCTAGCTACTATCAGGTAGTGAAGCGGTCAGTAGCTGACCTCGGCTAGCCAGTATCAGGTAGTGAAGCGGTCAGCAGCTGACCTCGGCTAGCTAGTATCAGGTAGTGAAGCGGTCAGCAGCTGACCTCGGCTAGCTACTATCAGGTAGTGAAGCGGTCCGTAGCTGACCTCGACTAGCTAGTATCAGGTAGTGAAGCGGTCAGCAGCTGACCTCGGCTAGCTAGTATCAGGTAGTGAAGCGGTCAGTAGCTGACCTCGGCTAGCTAGTATCAGGATATGAAGTGGTCAACAGCTGACCTCGGCTAGCTAGTATCAGGTAGTGAAGCGGTCAACAGCTGACCTCGGCTAGCTAGTATCAGGTAGTGAAGCGGTCAGCAGCTGACCTCGGCTAGCTAGTATCAGGTAGTGAAGCGGTCAGTAGCTGACCTCGGCTAGCTAGTATCAGGTAGTGAAGCGGTCAGCAGCTGACCTCGGCTAGCTAGTATCAGGTAGTGAAGCGGTCAGCAGCTGACCTCGGCTAGCTAGTATCAGGTAGTGAAGCGGTCAGTAGCTGACCTCGGCTAGCTAGTATCAGGTAGTGAAGCGGTCAGTATCTGACCTTGGCTAGCCAGTATCAGGTAGTGAAGCGGTCAGTAGCTGACCTCGGCTAGCTAGTATCAGGTAGTGAAGCGGTCAGTATCTGACCTTGGCTAGCCAGTATCAGGTAGTGAAGCGGTCAGCAGCTCTGTGCTGCTGACCGGAGGAGAGATTAAACTAGAGAAGAAACACGAGAGAAGTTCCAGATGTAAATAAAGACAACTTCTGTTTAATGACTCAAACAATAAAACCATTTCAAGGAGTCTCTGGAAAAATGCTTTGCTAAAGCAGTTTTATTCATATAGAAAACGTAGGAAGGGTTGTGTATAAAATGACAACTCCTTTAAATGGCAGGTAATCTGGGGGAAAAAATTACAGCATTCGATCAACAAATATTTTCAAGCAATAAATATACATTTTATAAATAGTGTAAATTTACAAGATTAGAAGAAAAAAAAGTTTATTCCATAAAAGTCTCTTGGTGACTTGGCTGTTAATATTTCTCTCATTAGAATACTATTTTACCTACAGAACCAAACCATATGGTTCCAAAATAGGCAGTAAAAAAAATATATTACGTTACAAATTTTTTTTTTCTTATTTTCTTGCCCAAAGACAACTTCTATGTACTAACATACAAAAGACCAGCGATTCTATGACGTAGACTCAAGGGGGGGGACCAACTCAGAGAAAGTTTGTATCAGCCCACAAACAGAATTAATAAAGGGAAACGTGTATCGAGTCAGTAGTCTTTGTGTGTGATGTTGTTGCCAGTTTTAACTAAATATATACAAAAGAAATGCGGTCATCAGTTTTGTCA
Organism: Salvelinus namaycush; assembly: GCF_016432855.1. Classification (NCBI taxonomy): domain Eukaryota; kingdom Metazoa; phylum Chordata; class Actinopteri; order Salmoniformes; family Salmonidae; genus Salvelinus; species Salvelinus namaycush. The sequence goes on along the minus strand of NC_052319.1, from coordinate 38,982,358 downwards.
GCTATTGTGCCAGACAGCAATTAAGTAGTTTTTTTGGGAGTATCTGTACTTTACTATTTATATTTTTGACAACTTTTACTTCACTACATTTCTAAAGAAAATGTACTTTTTACTCCATACATTTTCCCTGACACCCAAAAGTACTCGTTACACTTGAAATGCTTAGCAGGACAGGAAAATGGTCTAATTCACACACTTATCAAGAGAACATCCCTGGTCATCCCTACTGCCTCTGATCTGGCAGACTCACTAACCACAAATGCGTCATTTGTAAATGATATCTGAGTGTTGGAGTGTGGCCCTGTGTTTGTAAATGATATCTGAGTGTTGGAGTGTGGCCCTGTGTTTGTAAATGATATCTGAGTGTTGGAGTGTGGCCCTGGCTATCTGTAAATGAAAAAAATTATAAAATGTGTCCGTCTGCTTTGCCTAATATAAGAAATTTGTAATTATTTATACTTGTACTTTTACTTAAGTATATTTTAGCAATTACATGTACTTTTGATACTGATGTATATTTAAAACCATATCGTTTTAGACTTTTACTCAAGTAGTATTTTACTGGGTGACTTTCACTTTTACTTGAGTCATTTTCTATTAAGGTATCTTTACTTCTACTCAAGTATGACAATGGGGTACTTTTTCCACCACGGCTGGTGGTGGAGGCAGGAGTAATGCCCTCCCCCTCCAGTCCTCTAGGAGGAGACACCTCACCACTCTGGGCAGGTTGCATAGACACACAGCTTTTCACCCAGCTGCCTTGTGGAATATCTACAAAAAGCAGTGGAGGACTGCTGGCTCACTTCCTGAATATCAGAAAAGGGGCTTCCGGTGGGTTCTGGGAGTCCAGCATGGATTCTTATTGTCCTCAGAACAACAGAATGTTACCGTCAAGACAATGATGGCAGAGGAGGAGCCTGTAGAGGGAGAATGAGATAGGGATGAGAGAGAGATGAGATTCATGTAAACTGGTTAAAGGCTTACTAATGAACAAGCTAGTACCTTTAAAAAAAAAAAAAGTGTGCATGCTCAGACTCTTACTTGAACTAATATGAATTTTGACTCACTAGTGTGTAGACATACTACTGTGAATGCCACCATGTGTAGGGTAATGCTTTTAAGGGGTGCCCAAGTATTGACACCATGTGTAGGGTAATGCTTTTTAAGGGGTCCCCACGTATTGACACCATGTATAGGGTAATGCTTTTAAGGGGTGCCCAAGTATTGACACCATGTGTAGGGTAATGCTTTTTAAGGGGTGCCCACGTATTGACACCATGTGTAGGGTAATGCTTTTAAGGGGTGCCCAAGTATTGACACCATGTGTAGGGTAATGCTTTTTAAGGGGTGCCCACGTATTGACACCATGTGTAGGGTAATGCTTTTTAAGGGGTGCTCACTTATTGACATCATGTGTAGGGTAATGCTTTTTAAGGGGTGCTCACTTATTGACACCATGTGTAGGGTAATGCTTTTTAAGGGGTGCTCACTTATTGACACCATGTGGAAGTGACTGCAGTAATTATTGCATAATGCCCATTTCCTTCTGCATCTGGCTTGTCAATATCCTGTTTCAGTGTCCATTTTTCCACTTGTTTAAACCTCCATCCTTGGGACAGTAACTAAACTAAAAAATAAACGTCCTCTCACTGTCAACTGCGTTTTTTTCAGCAAACTTAACATGTGTAAATATTTGTATGAACATAACAAGTTTCAACATCTGAGAAATAAATTGAACAAGTTCCACAGAAATGGAATAATGTGTCCCTGAACAAGGGGGGCGGGGGAATCAAAAGTAACAGTCAGTATCTGGTGTGGTCACCAGCAGCAGTAACTTCTTCGTGCTAGGGGGCAGTATTCAGAAGTTTGGATGAATGAGGTGCCCAAAGTAAACTGCCTGTTACTCAGGCCCAGAAGATGGGATATGGTAGTTTTGGATAGAAAACATGCTAAAGTTTCCAAAACTGTTAAAATATTGTCTGTGTATAACATAACTGATATTGCAGGCGAAAACCCGAGGACAATGCATCCAGAGTCCGCCCCCCCCCCCCCCCCCCCCCCCCCTTTTATTTACATAATAGGGTACCTGAGGATTGATTAGGAACGTTGTTTGACTTGTTTAGAAGAAGTTTACGGGATTCATTTTGTATGCATTTTCAACGAGGGAAACCGGTGGATTACTGAGTCAAGCGCGCCATTGAAACTTAATTTGTTATGTAGCTGGGAACCTTGTGATTGCAACCAGATGAAGATCTTCAAAGGTAAGTGTTTTATTTTATCGCTATTTCTGACTTTCGTGACGCATCTGCTTGGTTGGAAAATGTATGTAATGCTTTTGTGTGCGGGGCGCTGTCCTCAGATAATCGCATGGTGTGCTTTCGCCGTAAAGCCTTTTTGAAATCTGACAAAGCGGCTGGATTAACAAGAAGTTAAGCTTTTAAATGATGTATGACACACATTTTCATGAATGTTTAATATTACGATTTCTGTAATTTGAATTTGGCGCTCTGCAATTTCACCGGATGTTGGCCAGGTGGGACGGTAGCGTCCCAATGATCCGCAAGAAGTAAGTAAGTACAGCAGTGTATCTCCTCCTGATGGACTGCACCAGATTTGCCAGTTCTTGCTGTGAGATGTTACCCCACTCTTCCACCAAGGCACCAGCAAGTTCCCAGGCATTTCTGGGGGAGGGGGGGGGGGGGGGGGGGGGGTGGCCCTGGCACTCACCCCCGATCCAACAGGTCCCAGATGTGCTCAATGGGATTGAGATCGGGGCTCTTCGCTGGCCATGGCAGAACACCGACATTCCTGTCTTGCAGGAAATCACGCACAGAACAAGCAGTATGGCTGGTGGCATTGTCATGCTGCAGGGGCATGTCAGGATGAGCCTACAGGAAGGGTACCACATAAGGGAGGAGGATGTCTTCCCTGTAACGCACAGCATTGAGATCGCCTGCAATGACAACAATCTCAGTCCGATGATGCTGTGACACACCGCCCCAGACCATGACGGACCCTCCACCTCGATCCCGCTCCAGAGTACAGGCCTTGGTGTAACACTCATTCCTTCAACAATAAACGTGAATCCAACCATCACCCCTGATGAGACAAAACCGCGACTCGTCAGTGAAGAGCACTTTTTGACAGTCCTGTCTGGTCCAGCGACGGTGGGTTTGTGCCCATAGACGACGTTGTTGCCGGTGATGTCTAGTGAAAACCTGCCTTAAAACAGGCCTACAAGCCCTCAGTCCAGCCTCTCTCAGCCTATTGCGGACAGTCTGAGCACTGATGGAGGGATTGTGCGATCCTGGTGTAACTCGGGCAGTTTTTGTTGCCATCCTGTACCGGTCCCTCAGGTGTGATGTTCGGATGTACTGATCCTGTGCAGGTGTTGTTACACGTGGTCTGCCACTGCGAGGACGATCAGCTGTCCGTCCTGTCTCCCTATAGCGCTGTCTTAGGCATCTCACTGTACGGACATTGCAATTTATTGCCCTGGCCACATCTGCAGTCCTCATGGCTCCTTGCAGCATGCCTAAGGCACGTTCACGCAGATGAGCAGGGACCCTGGGCATCTTCCTTTTGGTGTTTTTCAGAATCAGTAGAAAGGCCTCTTTAGTGTCCTAAGTTTTCATAACTGTGACCTTAATTGCCTACCGTTTGTAAGCTGTTAGTGTCTTAACGACCGTTCCACAGGTACTGAACGATATCATAACCGCCATCGATAAAAGACAGTACTGTGCAGCCATCTTCATCGACCTGGCCAAGGCTTTCGACTCTGTCAATCACCGTATTCTTATGGGCAGACTCAATAGCCTTGGTTTTTCGAATGACTGCCTCGCCTGGTTCACCAACTACTTTGCAGACAGAGTTCAGTGTGTCAAATTGGAGGGCATGTTGTCCGGACCTCTGGCAGTCTCTATGGGGGTACCACAGGGTTCAATTCTCGGGCCGACTCTTTTCTCTGTATATATCAATGATGTCGCTCTTGCTGCGGGCGATTCCCTGACCCACCTCTACGCAGACGACACCATCTGTATACTTTTGGCCCTTCCTTGGACACTGTTCTAACTAACCTCCAAACGAGCTTCAATGCCATACAACACTCCTTCCGTGGCCTCCAACTGTTCTTAAACGCTAGTAAAACCAAATGCATGCTTTTCAACCGTTCGCTGCCCGCACCCGCCCGCCCGACTAGCATCACCAACCTGGACGGTTCCGACCTAGAATGGACTATGTAAACCAGATTTCTAAGCGACTTGCTTGCAGTTCCTACGGCTTCCACTGGATGTCAACAGTCTAGAGAAATTGGTTGAGGTTATTCCTTTGTGTAATGAAGAAATATGGCCATCTTGAATTCGAGTCACTCTAGGTGTCCTGTGAGATAGAAGCGCATGACCAGAAGGCATGCTACGGTTGGTTTTAATCCTGTATTGAACACAGATCATCCCGTCTTCAAATTTATCGATTATTAACGTTCAAATTTATCGATTATTAACGTTAAAAAATACCTAAAGTTGTATTACAAAAGTAGTTTGACATTTTTTGGCAAAGTTTACAGGTAACCTTTGAGATATTTTGTCGTCACGTTTGAGCAAGTTGGAGTGTTTTTCTGGATCAAACGCGCCAAATAAATGGACATTTTGGATATATATCGACGGAATTAATCGAACAAAAGGACCATTTGTGATGTTTATGGGACATATTGGAGTGCCAACAACAGAAGCTCATCAAAGGCATGAATTATATTTTTTATTTCTGCGTTTTGTGTCGTGCCTGCAGGGTTGGAATATGCATATCTCTCTTGGTTTACAATGGTGCTATCCTCAGAAAATAGCATCGTATGCTTTCGCCGAAAAGCCTATTTGAATTCTGACATGTTGGCTGGATTCACAACCAGTGTAGCTTTAATTTGGTATCTTTCAACTGTGATTTAATGAAAGTTTGATTTTATAGTAATTTTCATAGTAATTAATTTGAATATGGCGCTCTGCATTTTCTCAGGCTTTTTGCCAAGTGAGACAGTAGCGTCCCGCCTAAACTCAGATTTTTTTTACATAAATATGAACTTTACCGAACAAAACATACATGTATTGTGTAACATGAAGTCCTATGAGTGTCATCTGATGAAGATCATCAAAGGTTAGTGATTCATTTTATCTCTATTTCTGCTTTTTGTTACTGCTCTCTTTGGCTGAAAAAATGGCTGTCTTTTTCTGTGACTTGGCTCATACCTAACATAATCGTTTGGTGTGCTTTCGTCGTAAAACCTTTTTGACAATCGGCCACTTTGGCTGGATTTACAACAAGTGTAGCTTTAAATGGTGTAAAATACTTGTATGTTTGAGGAATTTAAATTATGGGATTTCTGTTGTTTTGAATTTGGCGCCCTGCAGTTTCACTGGCTGTTGACGAGGTGGGACGCTACCGTCCCACATACCCTAGAGAAGTTATTTACTTAAGGTCTCTGTTTTTTATTTGTAATATATTTGCAAAAAAAAATGTAAAGACCAGTTTTCGCTTCGTGATTATGGGGTATTGTGTACGTTGAAGAGGGAAAACATTAAATTAATTAATTTTAGAATAAGGTTGTAACGTAACAAAATGTGAAAAAAGGGAAGGGGTCTGAAAACTATCTATGTATGATTATACAGTACCAGTCAAAAATCTGGACACCTACTCATTCAAGGGTTTTTCTTGATTTTTAAAAAACTATTTTCTACAATTTAGAATAATAGTGAAGACATCAAAACTATGAAATAACACATGAAATCAAAAATATAATTTTGATTTTAGATTCTTCAAAGTAGCCACCCTTTGCCTTGATGACAGCTTTGTATACTCCTGGCATTTTTATTAATATCTTGTAGCAGCATCTTGGTCTTCTTGCCATTGCAAATTACGCACACTCTCACTGTGTACTCCACAAGTAAGTCAGAGTAGACTGAAAACTACTGATATTGTGTAGATAACATTTTGAGATTATAATTAGAATATACCAATACAAAAGAATGTCCCTCCCTGTTCTTCATTCACAAATATGACTCGTTTCAGGAAACTAGGCGTATGTTGCGCATCACAGGAGAGCCATTTAACCTACTTAAAAAAATAAATAATCATCAGTTTTTTGGCAGAATTACCTTCTGGAATATGTGAACTTTGATGTGCCTTAATAACAAACTTGTATGCCATCTGTAAATACAAATACAATTGCTAAATTATGAACCTAGTTGGTTTAGCCATGTAAAATGTCAGCAATCTTCCCGCGAGCCATGATTGGCTGAGATAATGAGTGGGCTGGACATGCCGAGAGATGAGTTCGGATTGGTCTGCCATGTAGCGAGCTTCTGTCTATAATATTAGCTGGTCAGTATGTGTAGGTAATCCTGTCTATAATATTAGCTGGTCAGTATGTGTAGGTAATCCTGTCTATAATATTAGCTGGTCAGTATGTGTAGGTAATCCTGTCTATAATATTAGCTGGTCAGTATGTGAAGGTAATCCTGTCTATAATATTAGCTGGTCAGTATGTGTAGGTAATCCTGTCTATAATATTAGCTGGTCAGTATGTGTAGGTAATCCTGTCTATAATATTAGCTGGTCAGTATGTGAAGGTAATCCTTTCTAATGGGGCTTTTTAAAAGATATCACATAGTAGAACTGCATAAGTGTTGCTCTCCACTGTCTGGTGGACCGAGTTTTGAAATCAGTGGAATTAGAGTATGATAGCTAAGGAAATGCAGAAAATTCTGCCGTTTGATTGCAAATACGCAGACAGAGTCGAATAGAGAACACACAGAAGGCTGTTGTATAAATCACCAGTCTCCGGATTACATCTTCAAACTATGTGGAATCCGTGACAGCGAGTGAGAAGTGTCCATCCATGTATACAGGTAAGATAGTTTAGCTAGAAATATTTTCAGATATTACACGTTTCTAATTTTGTCGCTTTCATTTAAACTTTAAGTGTACTGTTAAAGCTGTCTGGCTTGCTAGCTAATGTTACATGTATGATCTGTGTAGTAATATAATTCGTATCTCAGAGCCATTTGCATTGCTAATTATAGCCTAATGTTAGCTAGCTAACATTGAACCTGGTTGGTTAGCTACCTGCAGATTCATTCAGGTTAGTAATGTTTTGAGTTGGGATTATGGTTCATTGTTTACCTAGCTAGCTAGCTAGAGCACAGAATAACTGACACATTTACGAACGCTCAACACCCTGTTGAATATGGCCGGTGTCAGTGAACGTTGACAAAAAAACATAATTAAATTGTTGCCAGCAGCACAGATGCAGTCACCAAAGCTCTGGATAACATAAAAACAGCCTAACCAGCTCTGTTAGAACACTCAGTTTTACGAACTCCCAGAAAACACCCTGGCACTCCAGATTAAATTTACAAACACAACAGTAGTATAAATCAACCTTTAGTCTTTTAATCTTTGGTTGTTTAGTACATGGCCTCACTTGTGAATTCTTAAAGAGATGGGTGGGGCTAAAGCTTAAGAGGGTGTGAACGATGCTGAATGGGTGTAGACAAAGAAGGGCTCTCCAGTAGTAGTACCAAATTTACAAATGCCATTTTCTCAAAAGTGATTTTACAAGTTTATCAACTTTCAAAGCAGAATTACTTTCCCATCGTTCCTCAACTGTAGTGTATGACATACAACTTTAGAGCTCCGAGTCTACTTTTATCGAATGTAAAAAACACAATTTCAAATTTTACTACATAAGACCGAACGAATCGAGACGGTCGGTCACAATTGGTGATTACACAATAATGTATTGTTTGTGTCCCCTCGCTCATCAACTCATCCATTCTCCCCCGTTCCCATCCATCATACTTTTTTCTTCATTTATTTGATCTGTTATATGTCTGAAAATAGGTACAATTTAGGTTCGCCCTTTGGGACTCCCAATCACGGCCGGTTGTGATAGAGCCTGGAATCGAATCAGGATCTGTAGTGACGCCTCTAGCATGGAGATGCAGTGCCTTAGACCGCTGCGCCACTCGGGAGCCCAGGGTATCAACTGGGCACCGTACCTTCCACTGTTGTGAGAAGGAGCAGAGCATGCCCTACTGTCGGGAAGGAGGAGGAAAACCATTCATAAAATGGCATGCTGGTTAGAACTCCAGGTCTGTTTGTGATATTAAGACTCTAACAACGACAATTATAGAAAAAGTCAAAGACAGGGGGGGCATGGCAGAGTAATAAACGGTTTTAAATTCACAAGCAGTCAAAATGAATGCTTTAGATGTTCAAGTGTTAACCTACTGGTCATCATATAGTCACTAGTGTCCTTGTTGACTTACGAGTGTGAACTGGTCGTAGACCTGTGTGAGGTCGTCCATCTTGTACTGCTCCAGCACCACAAATCTGTCCAGGTTAGAGCTCCCCCTACGGGCACAGTCCTGACAGTGCACCACGTACGTCTTCCTGCTGTTACTCTCACTGGTTACAAACAGTAGGGCAAACACCTCCACCTGGAAATAGAGCAAGAGTGACTGTGTGAGGAGAGGTACATGTGGTTTTTTTGCTTTTACTATCCTTCTGGGGACAAGAAGTCCTCACAAGGAAAATGCAGACAAGGGACATTTCGCCAGTCCCCACAAGGAAAAAGGCTATTTTAGGTTTAGGGTTAGAATTAGGGGTTAAATGGATACTTCGGGATTGTGGCAACGAGGCCCTTTAGTTACTTCCCCAGTCTTCCCCACAATTTGCATGCCTCTGTGTCCAGTATGAAGGTATTTTCGCTAGCCAATGCTAACTAGTGTTAGTGGAATGACTGGAAGTCTATGGTATCTGCTAGCATTGACAAGCATTCTAGCAGATACCCATAGGCTTCCAGTCATTACGCTAACGCTAATTAGGGGCAGAGTTCCCATTTGGGAAAGGTGACGCCAGACAATGCGACCGGGAAGATTTTAATTTAGTGTCCATTTGAGAAATTTTACTGAACCATATGCATTGGGTGCATAAACCCATTACGGTGTCCACCCATAGTGCTCAGAATGACAGAAATCACATTTACAATATGATAATGCATCTTAACGGAACATGCAACACATGTAATGAAGCAGCCAAGAAAACGTCAAACATTTGACAAAAATGTAATTTGCGGTAAAAAACAACCTTCTGAACAGAGCACCTGATAGTGTTTCCATATCTGAACAGAGCACCTGATAGTGTTTCCATATCTGAACAGTTAGAAACTTAGAGTGGTAATGTGATGATGTAACAACTAGGATGGGTTGCTAATACAACTAGGATTGTGCCTTTGGCTTCCGGACAACGAAATAAGGTTTATATGAAAACCAATGGTAGGCTTCCCCAAACTTGAAGCTCACGCACCTCCTATAAGTCTTTATAAAAGAATTGCCTCGTTTCCATGGTCGGATTTGAAGCAAGGTAGGACATGCCTCATAACATGAAATAAAACAGTCAGGATACAAACAATAGAGTATGTTTTAAAATGCATACTGCCTCCAGCTCACATTGTTAAGTGGTGGGTGAAATGCTGATATCCTGTTGCCTGCACCTGAATGGTGAATGGGAGGCGTGCTTCAACTACCAGTTGAGAAATAAAAATAGTAGCTCTTTTTAAATCGTGCACTACATGTTTTACTCCAGCAACAACCAGCTGAGGAGCAGCAGGGGAAGCACATGTTTTACTCCAGCAGCAACCAGCTGAGGAGCAGCAGGAGAACCACATGTTTTACTCCAGCAACAACCAGCTGAGGAGCAGCAGGAGAAGCACATGTTTTACTCCAGCAACAACCAGCTGAGGAGCAGCAGGAGAACCACATGTTTTACTCCAGCAGCAACCAGCTGAGGAGCAGCAGGAGAAGCACATGTTTTACTCCAGCAACAACCAGCTGAGGAGCAGCAGGAGAAGCACATGTTTTACTCCAGCAACAACCAGCTGAGGAGCAGCAGGAGAAGCACATGTTTTACTCCAGCAACAACCAGCTGAGGAGCAGCAGGAGAAGCACATGTTTTACTCCAGCAGCAACCAGCTGAGGAGCAGCAGGAGAACCACATGTTTTACTCCAGCAACAACCAGCTGAGGAGCAGCAGGAGAAGCACATGTTTTACTCCAGCAACAACCAGCTGAGGAGCAGCAGGAGAACCACATGTTTTACTCCAGCAGCAACCAGCTGAGGAGCAGCAGGAGAACCACATGTTTTACTCCAGCAACAACCAGCTGAGGAGCAGCAGGAGAACCACATGTTTTACTCCAGCAGCAACCAGCTGAGGAGCAGCAGGAGAAGCACATGTTTTACTCCAGCAGCAACCAGCTGAGGAGCAGCAGGAGAAATCCCGCTCAGAATAGACTCTGTATGCTGTACGCATGTGATAGTTGTGTTGGACAAATAAGACTAACGAAAAAAAGAAAAAAAAACTGGCCAATTTAATTCCAGTAAATTAGGCAAATTAACCAATAGACTGATAAGCATGACGGTCAACTGTATTTCTATGAAGTGGTATTACCATCAATTAATAAAAAGCATTATTTAGCAATGGGATAATTGTTTCTCCCAGTCGTTTTGGTCGGCAACAGTTTTACATAATCAGCTATACCTCCTTTTTTAAATCATCACCGGCTAACGGAAACCCTGCTTAGGGAAAATTAGATTTTGAATGGGAATCAATTGTTTGGGCCCCACAAGGACAGTGTGTGTGTGTACCTCACAGATGCTGCAGTAGTGTGCGGGCTCGTCCCTGGTCCTGCCGTGCCACACCAGCTCCTTGCCTGACGCCTGCAGTAGCTCCCGCACCATCTGACACTGCTTCAATGTCCGCAGAAGACAGTACCTAGCAGAGACCGAGAGACACAGGGGTTAGGTGTGTGTGTGCGTGCACGAGCACAAGTGTGTATGAGTGAGAGGGCGAGCGAAAGGGAATTGTGTGTGTGTGTGTGTGTGTGTGTGTGTGTGTGTGTGTGTGTGAGTGAGAGAGACTCACTTGATCATCTGGAAGAGGTTGCTGTCGGAGACTTTGATATTCCTGGCCATGTTCCAGGAGAGGTGTATCATGGGAACAATGGACTTGACGCTCTGCAGCTTATTCCATTCATATCGCTCTGCTGCCAGCTTATACTGGTAGGCTGAGGAGGGAGGGAGGGAGAGAAAGAGAGCCAGAAAGTGAGAGGTAGAGAGAGACAGAAAGAAAGAGAGCGAGCGACAGAAAGAGAGAGAGACAGAAAGAGAGAGAGAGCGAGAGACAGAAAGAGAGAGCGAGAGAGAGACAGAAAGAGAGAGCGAGCGAGCGAGCGAGACAGAGAGATCAAGAGAGCGGGGGAGAAAGATAAAGCGAAAGTGAGGGTGACAGAGGGGGAGAGAAGGTAGAAGGGGGTATTAATGACAATATCATTTCAATTTCACAATGTCAAGGCTTATCAGAATCCATCTATCATATTTAAATGATGCATATTCATAGTAAGCATATCCCCTTGTTCTCCCCGTCTTACCAGTGAGGGGGCCTACGTTCCAGGCGATGTTGTTGCACCAGCCGATGGCCTGGACCCAGTGGACGGTGCCCGTGTTGAGCCACACCAGGTCTCCGGGGCGCTGGATGAAGCGGTACACAGGGACATCTGCCTCGTACAGGTCCTCCAGGTTGGGCCACCATGAACCCATCAGGAAGTTGATGTTGTTCCTGGAGGAGAGAGACACACAGGATGTTAGAAATACAAATACTGCCGACTCCTTGCAGTTGATCAAATCAAATACAATGTTACATCATTTCTACAATGAATGAAAATATGAAAAAAATGATTCTACTTTTATTAGCATTAGGTCCACTATAGTCAAAACAGAGTTAGACTTGTCTGTGACTTCAGATTGTATTGGCTGTAAACAAACAGAGGTAGGAGATCCACTTTGTGTTGAGTTAGAAGCAGGAGATTTTTGTTGACGTACTTTTCACAGAAGTGGTTGATGATTCCCCAGTAAGGCTGGGGCACAGAGAACCACTCACAGTCCCCCGGGCCGATGTTGATGTTCACGGAACAGAAGCTGTTATTCTCTTGGTGACCTAAAAGACAAATACCTCATAAAACAAAATGCATAAAACAAAATGACTACAAAAAACAAATTGTGTGTCAGACCTGGAATCAAATATATGATTATTTGTTATTTAAATACATATTTTCTGTGTATTTCAGTACCGTACTTTCAAATAATGCAGCCTGAATCAACCACTTTAAGTATTTTATTATGTTTTATTGTCACATACAACAGATAGGTGCAGTGTAATGTGTTGTTTTACAGGGTCAGACATAGTAGTATGATAGGTGCAGTGTAATGTGTTGTTTTACAGGGTCAGCCATAGTAGTATGATAGGTGCAGTGTAATGTGTTGTTTTACAGGGTCAGACATAGTAGTATGATAGGTGTTGTTTTACAGGGTCAGCCATAGTAGTATGATAGGTGCAGTGAAATGTGTTGTTTTACAGGGTCAGACATAGTAGTATGATAGGTGCAGTGAAATGTGTTGTTTTACAGGGTCAGCCATAGTAGTATGATAGGTGCAGTGTAATGTGTTGTTTTACAGGGTCAGACATAGTAGTATGATAGGTGCAGTGTAATGTGTTGTTTTACAGGGTCAGCCATAGTAGTATGATAGGTGCAGTGTAATGTGTTGTTTTACAGGGTCAGACATAGTAGTATGATAGGTGTTGTTTTACAGGGTCAGCCATAGTAGTATGATAGGTGCAGTGAAATGTGTTGTTTTACAGGGTCAGACATAGTAGTATGATAGGTGCAGTGAAATGTGTTGTTTTACAGGGTCAGCCATAGTAGTATGATAGGTGCAGTGTAATGTGTTGTTTTACAGGGTCAGACATAGTAGTATGATAGGTGCAGTGTAATGTGTTGTTTTACAGGGTCAGACATAGTAGTATGATAGGTGCAGTGTAATGTGTTGTTTTACAGGGTCAGCCATAGTAGTATGATAGGTGTTGTTTTACAGGGTCAACCATAGTAGTATGATAGGTGCAGTGAAATGTGTTGTTTTACAGGGTCAGACATAGTAGTATGATAGGTGTTGTTTTACAGGGTCAGACATAGTAGTATGATAGGTGCAGTGAAATGTGTTGTTTTACAGGGTCAGACATAGTAGTATGATAGGTGCAGTGTAATGTGTTGTTTTATAGGGTCAGACATAGTAGTATGATAGGTGCAGTGTAATGTGTTGTTTTACAGGGTCAGCCATAGTAGTATGATAGGTGCAGTGTAATGTGTTGTTTTACAGGGTCAGCCATAGTAGTATGATAGGTGCAGTGTAATGTGTTGTTTTACAGGGTCAGACATAGTAGTATGATAGGTGCAGTGTAATGTGTTGTTTTACAGGGTCAGACATAGTAGTATGATAGGTGCAGTGTAATGTGTTGTTTTATAGGGTCAGACATAGTAGTATGATAGGTGCAGTGTAATGTGTTGTTTTATAGGGTCAGACATAGTAGTATGATAGGTGCAGTGTAATGTGTTGTTTTACAGGGTCAGCCATAGTAGTATGATAGGTGCAGTGTAATGTGTTGTTTTACAGGGTCAGCCATAGTAGTATGATAGGTGCAGTGTAATGTGTTGTTTTACAGGGTCAGACATAGTAGTATGATAGGTGCAGTGTAATGTGTTGTTTTACAGGGTCAGACATAGTAGTACGGCGCCCCTAGAGCAAATTAGGGTTAAGTGCCTTGCTCAAGTGCACGTTGACAGGTTTTTCACCTTGTCGGCTCAGGTATTCAAACCAGCGACCTTTCGGTTACTGGCCCAATGCTCAAATACCTGGGTTAAATGCATGGGACTTAATTTGAGTCAGTGTATTTGAGTATTTCTAAATACATTCCAATATTCAACTCCTCGTCTTAAAAAATAACATTTCAATATTTACTTGGAAATGTATGTGAAAGTAACGTAGATATTTGAAAAAGTATTTGAACCCAGGTCTGGTGTTTGTGTTGCATTTAGGTGTGCATACAGTGTGTGTGTGTGTGCACAGTGTGTATGAGTGCATCTGTGTGTGTGTGTGTGTGTGTACAGTGTGTATGAGTGCATCAGTGTGTGTGTGTGTGTGTGTGTGTGTGTGTGTGTGTGTGTGTGTGTGTGTGTGCACAGTGTGTATGAGTGCATCAGTGTGTGTGTGTGTGTGTGCACAGTGTGTATGAGTGCATCAGTGTGTGTGTGTGTGTGTGTACAGTGTGTATGAGTGCATCAGTGTGTGTGTGTGTGTGTGCACAGTGTGTATGAGTGCATCAGTGTGTGTGTGTGTGTGTGCACAGTGTGTATGAGTGCACAGTGTGTGTGTGTGTGTGTGCACAGTGTGTATGAGTGCACAGTGTGTGTGTGTACCAGGCGTGCGGCTCCCAGGGACCTTCATGTAGAGCTGGACAGTGTTCATGCCCAGGATGGTGTGTCCTACGTGGCTGAGCAGGTTGCCAGCAGACACCACCCTGGCAAAGGCTGGCAGCTTACTGAGCTCCTGCAGATGCAGTTTCCACCTTGGATGAGGTCAGAGGGCAAGGGTCAGCAGTAAACTCTACCGCACAGATACACATCGCACCCAACCTCAGAGATCCTCATGATGATAACAATGCCTAATCCAAAACCAGCCCTTGTCCCTTGGTCATACCCCGTGTCTGTTTCTAAAACCAACTGGTCTGGAGATGGCTCCACATGTAGACCCTAACCAGTCTGTTTTTGGACCATGATATAATCTGGTTTATATGAAAAGGTAAATCGACTCACATTAAAAATGGTCAAACTAAAGTCTCTCGTTAACAGAACTACATAATGTTGTCAGTGAGAGTTGTGTGGAACACTTACTTCCTATCGTCAGACAGGTCGATGTTGGTGCCAAACTTGATGTGTTTGAAGGGCCCTTTCTTCCGCCACGTCGCACTGCGGGATCATGGCATATGTAGTTTAGACAGAGCAGAGCGATATCACACACAGACCGAGAGAGAGACAGACGGCCAGGGAGGGAGGGAGGGAGGGAGAGACAGACGGCCAGACAGAAACGTCTTACCTCTCTGCGTTGGCTGCCTCTGCTTTCAGCTCCATCTTCTTCTCCTCCTGGGAAATATATTCAATGTAGATTTATGTTGTCTAGTTTGAGTGACAGAGTCAGGAGAGAACATGTGAATATTCAGTGTTTGACAGGGGTTGGTCTCAGCACAGTGAACACACAGCCTTCAGAGAACAGGACCCTGCTCAAACCTCCTTGTGTCTCTAATCAACAAGGCCTTGTATTGAGAGCATTTACAATGGTGATGGTTCTCTGTGTCGGTCTGTCTGTGTGTCTGTATCCTTCACCCGCTCCCTCTACTAACCCGTAGTGATTCCTGGAAGGACGACGCCTGGTATTGGGCGTACTTGGCGATGGTGGTGTGTGACTGGCTGCTCTGGCAGCGCCACATCTTCCTGGTGCCGCTCAGGTCCCAGTTCTCATCGGTGGGCTGAGACAGCTGGGTCCGGACCTCCACCAGGTGGTCTGGGTTAGCCTCCACCAGGGTCTTAGTAGAGAACAGACCCAGGTCTGACAGAGTGGACGGGGGTGGGAGAGAAGGGTGGAGGGAGAGAGGGAGAGAGTGAGAGAGAGACGGTTGAGGGAGGGAAGACAGCGAAGGAGAGGAAAGAAGTGGGAGACAGAGAAAGGGATGGGAAATGAGGAAAAGTGGAGAGATGTGGTGTTTAGTAAACTCACAACTTGCATCTGGAAAAAATATGTCAGTGAAAATCATCTAATTTGACAGCATGGCTGAAAAGTATTTCCCAGTGCAGTAAAACACAGAGTTCAGAAGCACCCAATATCCATCCAGATATTGTGAGTTTCTAGCAGGTGCACTAGCAGCTAATTTTCTCCAGGGGCGCCATACTACTATGTCTGACCCTGTAAAACAACACATTACACTGCACCTATCATACTACTATGGCTGACCCTGTAAAACAACACATTTCACTGCACCTATCATACTACTATGTCTGACCCTGTAAAACAACACATTACACTGCACCTATCATACTACTATGTCTGACCCTGTAAAACAACACATTACACTGCACCTATCATACTACTATGTCTGACCCTGTAAAACAACACATTACACTGCACCTATCATACTACTATGTCTGACCCTGTAAAACAACACATTTCACTGCACCTATCATACTACTATGGCTGACCCTGTAAAACAACACATTACACTGCACCTATCGTACTACTATGGTTGACCCTGTAAAACAACACCTATCGTACTACTATGGTTGACCCTGTAAAACAACACCTATCGTACTACCATGTCTGACCCTGTAAAACAACACATTTCACTGCACCTATCCAGTGTGTTGATGTGGCATTCAACAGTAGAGAACTGATGGAGTGAGGGAGCCAATATATTTTCTTTGCAGCAAATACTTTACTCCACATGTCTACATTGAATGTAATGACACTCTCTGCTTGCAGGTGGTGCTGTTCTCATACATGTAAAGTTGTTCAACAGACACACACACCCCCAAGCCAGTGAATGAGTACACACACACACACACACACCCCCAAGCCAGTGAATGAGTACACACACACACACACACACACACACACACAAAGAAATGAGTGCATACAGATACACAAAGCTTTTACTACATTAAACAAAAATTCTAATGATTTCCCAAACAGGACTAGACAGAAGACTTGTATTTATTTTGCTGGAGTGGAATGCCACCAGCAGCAGTACTGTATGTAATGACGGCATATGACTGCCAGCAGTGTGTGTAACTCACCCAGTTTGAGCGCCCCGGCCAGCCCTCTGATGACAGTGACAGGGTTGGAGGGGTTGGTACAGAACTGATGAAGCGGAGGGAAGAAGGCGTCTCTCTTATTCTCCAGCTAAACACCATGGGAGAAACAGACAGATCAGAGACCACACACACACTAATGTCGAGTATAGCCAAACCACACTACCAAACTGTAACCAACTGACTACCAAATTATTTACATTTAAGTAATTTAGCAGATGCTCTAATCCAGAGCGATTTACAGGAGCAATTAGGGTTAAGTGCCTTGCTCAAGGGCACATCGACAGAGCCTTGTCAGCCCGGGCATTCGAACCAGCAACATTTCAGTTACTGGCCAAACGCTCTTACCACTAGCCCACCAGCCCGCCCCTAACCACCAGCCCGACCCTAACCACCAGCCCGCCCCTAACCACCAGCCCGCCCCTAACCACCAGCCCGCCCCTAACCACCAGCCCGCCTCTAACCACCAGCCCGCCTCTAACCACCAGCCCGCCTCTAACCACCAGCCCGCCTCTAACCACCAGCCCGCCTCTAACCACCAGCCCGCCTCTAACCACCAGCCCGCCTGTCGCCTTAAATGTTGACTTTTGACTTGAAATGCAAACTAGACCATTAGTTGCAATAAACACTAAGACCATAGAGCCCAGGCCAGCCATAGAGCCCAGGCCAGCCATAGAGCCCAGGCCAGCCATAGAGCCCAGGTCAGCCATAGAGCCCAGGCCAGCCATAGAGCCCAGGCCAGCCATAGAGCCCAGGCCAGCCATAGAGCCCAGGCCAGCCATAGAGCCCAGGCCAGCCATAGAGCCCAGGCCAGCCATAGAGCCCAGGCCAGCCAGAGAGCCCAGGCCAGCCATAGCCCAGGCCAGCCATAGAGCCCAGGCCAGCCAGAGAGCCCAGGCCAGGGGGATGACAACTACATTTACCTGAGAGAGTAAAAAGCACAGAGGAATGAAATCCCAAACAGGGTTTCTGTTAGGAAAATGTGGCGCCGGATATTTGACCGGCAACATTTTAAATTTACCGGACATTCGAGAAATCTGCCGGACCCATATGCATAACCTGATTAGGGCGTCCACCCACAAGTGCTCAGAATGACATCACATTTAGAATATGGTAATTCACATTAACAGAACATGCAAGTCGAGGATGCAACCTTAAAAAGCAATGAGTCTGATGCAACAGATCAGAACGTTTATCTTAAAATGTTAATAAGCTGTCATTTCTTCACATTATAAGCGCAGCAATGCACACAAGGCAGTAGGCTACAAGTGAATGTTTGTCCCATAATGCAACTGGCAGGAAACCACAGTGTCAAAAGGGCGCCTCTCACACAAACGGTTTCATGTGACAGAGATTCAAATATGTGTTAGAAATGTAGAATGAGAGGAGATCTAATAGGCTACTTTGAAGCAAGATAAGACATGCCTCATATGTTTTAAAATGTCCAGGTTTCAAACATTTAATTAGGCATAGCCTACTGCCTTCAGCTCATTGCAAAGTGACATGTGACACGCTGATGAAGCCTGCCTTTCTGATGAATGTTTGAGATGCAGCAGCTTCAGCAGCTCTTGAGCTGTCTGACAGCTTTTACACTCAAAGGCTCTGTATCTGTATGTTGTATGCGTGTGATAAATAAGATAATGAATATACTGTAGCCTACACACACACACCAATTTAATTCCACTAAATGATGCAAATGAACCTATAGACCGATAAGCATGAGCAGTCAAATGTATTTACATCCACTGGTATTTCCATCATTCAAGAGGCTAAAAAGACGTATTTCACAATGGGATTTTTTCTTCTTCTCCCGGACAATCGGCCAGCGGCAATTTCATTCATCTGGTTTTTCTAAAAATTAAAAATAAATAATCCAAAAGCCGGCTACTACAGGCTAACGGAAACCCTAATCCCAACATACAGACATGACTAAAAACCCTCACAGCTATTTACTCACGTAGATACTGGGTGTGGAGGGGTTGAGTTTGTCCTTCGGCAGCGAGGGTGAGGGGGGCAGGGGGGGCCGGGGCGGGGGACACTGATCAAGGAGGATACTGCTGCTGGACAGGCCATTCTTCCCCAGGTTCCTAAAGACACAGGGAGGGGGAGAGGGGGGAGTGATAGAGAAAACACCAGGTCTTAGTATAAACAGGATTTTTAAACTGTTCCAATAACAATGCTTTTTGTTGTATCTCTCCCATCTCTCCTCTGTAATTGGCTAGGTGAGACAGCACAGATGACTTTTCAGCTAATAGCAGCAGCACAAACCACCACAATGAATCTGGAGTCTAGACATGCATTGTGGAGCGGAAAACACTTAAAACAGAGTACAGATTAACTGGTACTATGGCTGTGTTTACACAGGCAGTCCAATTCAGATAAACATTAAAAAAATATATATATATATTTTTTTAAACTTTTCACAAATTAGATCAGCTTTGGAAAAAAATAAAAATAAATAATAAATCGGATGTGAAAATTAAAGACCAAATAGTGGACAGACATATTCTAATTGGGCTGCCTGTGTAAACAGCCTAATGAAGTGCTTCAGTAAGAGAAAGAAGCCTAGAGAAGCAGTTAACCAAATCTCCAATCATATACAGAGCTGTATATAACAGCTATGGCTCAGGTTGTGTACACACAAGGCTTACTGCTCAGGAACTCTACAGCCCTGTCAGTTACTGGCCACTCCCTGTAGACACTAAACAGAATGGGGACTCCAGATGTGGTAAAAACAAATAATACACCCATCCAGAAACATCCAGAAACATCCCTTAGTGCCCAGCCTAGTCACTGGTGTCCATCTGAGGACATCCCCATTGCCTATCAGATACTGCCATGTTCATCATGTCCAAGTCCTTCAGATCCACACTTTTTATTTATTTTTTAATTAACCTTTATTTAAGTCAGTCAAGAACAAATTCTTATTTTCAAAGATAGCCTAGGAACAGTGGGTTAACTGCCTTGTTCAGGGGCAGAACGACATATTTGTACCTTGTCAACTCAGGGATTCGATCTAGCAACCTTCCGGTTACTGGCCCAACTCTCTAACCACTATGCTACCTGCCGCCCCCTAATAAGCACAACTATTTGGTAACCCAGAGCGGAACTTAAACAGGTAAGGCTAACTAAGGCCTAACTAAAAGGCAAACTAATGAAAGGGGGATACCTAGTCAGTTTTACAACAATGCATTCAGCTGAAATGTGTCTTCCGCATTTAACCGTGTCAGCTCAGGGATTGGATCCAGCAACCTTTCGGTTACAAGTCCCACGCTCTAACCACTAGGCTACCTGCCGCCAACTAAAGGCTAACTAAGAGCTACAGGCCCATTAAGGCCAGGCTGGCTGGCTACAGCACAAAGACCTTCAAGAGGCAACTCAAACCACAGTTGTCTTTCTCACCAAATTAAATAAGTCATCAGCGACTCTGTAAGGCACCACAGTCAGCCACCACAGTCAGCTCCATGTGACTCAGACAGTGAACTCTAGTTAGTATGACATTTACAATGAAACACTGCATAACAACACACAGCCATCTAATGGGCATACACTCCGATCAAAACGCAAATTGGCTACAATTGAAGTGTGACTGATGTGACAGAAGGATATGATTTCCTACCTGCATGCTTTGAGCACCTGGTTGGAGCTGGGGTAGATGGATACTGAGGACCATGAGGCCAGGGCTGGCCTTCTGTGAGTCAGCTCAGTGGGATCCACCTTGACTGGGCTGCGAGAGTCCTCTAGCCCCTTACCATTGACCTGTGGGGTAGTGGTGGTACCGGTGGTTCCGCTGTTGGACGGGCTGCTGTTAAGGCTAGCGAGGTTGATGGCTGTGGGGGGGTGGGGGTTAGTGGAGCGAGGGGGGGAAGGGGTGGTGACGGACATGGCTGAGAGGGGCCAGGAGGCCACAGAGTGTTCCGACAGGGGTTTTGGACCTCCATGGTGGATGTTGTTGACCTTGATGTTTTCGTCCGTGGTGGCTCCTTGATTAACGCCACAATGATGATGATTATTATTATCATGGTTATCATCATCCTTATTATTGTCCTTTCCTCTGAGCAAGGCTGAGAGCTGAGGGTCGTCTGAACTGAGCGTGCCCGGGGGAGAGCCGGGCTGGGATTGACTCCCCGAGCTGTACGTGGTGGTCACCGCCCCCTGCTGGATGTGATTAGCCAATCCCTGTGTAAGGGCGGTGGAACTGGGACTGAGCAGTGTCCCTGCAGGGGTAGCCAATCCACTGCTGCTTCCTAAAGGCGTGGTCTCTTTGGTTTGGGCCCCTGAGGTAGTGGTGGCGGAGGGGAGGGGAGAGGAAGGGAGATGGTTGGGGGCACCGCCCCTCTGTGGCGAAGAGGAGAAGGAGGAGAGGGAGGAACAGGAGGAGGAAGAGGAGGCAGGGCAGGGCCCGGTGGAAAGTCCGACCTGATTTAGACTTTGAACACCAGGGACAGCAGCCTGGGTGGGATGGGAGGGGGAGGAAGGGTGTTCTCCGTTGGGACATGCCGAATATGAACCTGGACCTTTGTGAAGCCCCTGACGGAGAAACAAAACAGCAATGAACGTTAGAGGGTGAGACAAAACAGCAACGAACATTAGAGGGTGAGACAAAACAGCAACCAACATTAGAGGGTGAGACAAAACAGCAACCAACATTAGAGGGTGAGACAAAACAGCAACCAACATTAGAGGGTGAGACAAAACAGCAACCAACATTAGAGGGTGAGACAAAACAGCAACCAACATTAGAGGGTGAGACAAAACAGCAACCAACATTAGAGGGTGAGACAAAACAGCAACCAACATTAGAGGGTGAGACAAAACAGCAACGAACATTAGAGGGTGAGACAAAACAGCAACCAACATTAGAGGGTGAGACAAAACAGCAACGAACATTAGAGGGTGAGACAAAACATCAACCAACATTAGAGGGTGAGACAAAACATCAACCAACATTAGAGGGTGAGACAAAACATCAACCAACATTAGAGGGTGAGACAAAACAGAAACCAACATTAGAGGGTGAGACAAAACAGCAACCAACATTAGAGGGTGAGACAAAACAGCAACCAACATTAGAGGGTGAGACAAAACAGCAACCAACATTAGAGGGTGAGACAAAACAGCAACCAACATTAGAGGGTGAGACAAAACAGCAACCAACATTAGAGGGTGAGACAAAACAGCAACCAACATTAGAGGGTGAGACAAAACAGCAACCAACATTAGAGGGTGAGACAAAACAGCAACCAACATTAGAGGGTGAGACAAAACAGCAACCAACATTAGAGGGTGAGACAAAACAGAAACCAACATTAGAGGGTGAGACAAAACAGCAACCAACATTAGAGGGTGAGACAAAACAGCAACCAACATTAGAGGGTGAGACAAAACAGCAACCAACATTAGAGGGTGAGACAAAACAGCAACCAACATTAGAGGGTGAGACAAAACAAGAAAGAGTGAGTGTGAGACCAAGTCAGAGTGAAATACAGAGCGAACGAGAGTGAAAGAGAGCTAGAACGATAGAGATAGACAGACAAGAGCAGTTCCCAGAGACAGTACCATCAATATGTACCTGAGGGGAGTTGGTGTGTTGCTGGCTCTTCCAGGCCTCCTCTGCATTAATGGTACTGTTACTGCGGTGACTGGTGTTGTTGCTGGTGGGGGTATTGGTATCACTAGTGGCTGTGCAGTTGTGAGGTAGACAGTTCTGCCGCAGGTAAGGCACGTTTCTGTTACTCCTGCCACCTCCCGTTAGACCCCCCGGTAAAGTGTCTGCACCCGGTAGACCGGGTGTGTGATTATTGCCCATGGTCCCCGCCTCCTGATTACCCAGCTGTCCCAGGTGACTTAAAGATAAAGGTCCGTTGGCCATTGGCTGAGGAGTGCAGGGAGGGTGGGCTGTGGTGTGACTGACAGGTGAAGTCCGGGAGAGGGGGTGAGGCGAGGGGAGGGTGTTTGGAGACAGCGAGGGGCCATTGGGTAGAGTGGGCCACAACTGGCCTGCTGCCTGCTGTTTTACCTAGCAAATTAAAATGGAGCGATGGGAGAGAGACAGAAAAGCATCGTTAGTGGAAATTTTAAATGAAACAACGTTATACTAGAACGTCTTTTTCTTATATATAACACTCCAAATGTCTTTAAACACTGGAAGGGAATGGAGGCTGAAGTTATTCATACAGAAAGACACAGGTTCGTTTGAGTGTGTGTGTACCTGCTGTTGATGCTGCTGCATGAGGGAGAACTGGTTTTCCAGCTGATCCAGAATCTGTACCTGTGGTGGTTTCAGACTGGTCCGGTTGGTCCGGAGCTGATCCAGGAGCTAGAGGTGGAGGGAAAGGCATTTAGAACCATCCTTAACTGCTTCTAAACGCTTACGACTTGTATTCTTACTATTCAGTCCTCAAGTTGCTTTGGAAAAGGGCTGTAGAGTCTAAAATGACTCGCATTAAAACCAGGCAAAGTTGATTGACGCTCCACAGCGTCAAACACTGACGTCCTTTTGAATCCTGACTCTCTCCCCCTGTGTGTTTATACTAGAGATGTACCATTGAGCTGCAGCTCCCCCTGTGTGTTTATACTAGAGACGTACTGCTGAGCTGCAGCTCCCCCTGTGTGTTTATACTAGAGACGTACCGCTGAGCTGCAGCTCCAACTGTGTGTTTATACTAGAGACGTACCGCTGAGCTGCAGCTCCCCCTGTGTGTTTATACTAGAGACGTACCGCTGACCTGCAGCTCCCCCTGTGTGTTTATACTAGAGACGTACCGCTGAGCTGCAGCTCCCCCTGTGTGTTTATACTAGAGACGTACCGCTGAGCTGCAGCTCCCCCTGTGTGTTTATACTAGAGACGTACCGCTGAGCTGCAGCTCCCCCTGTGTGTTTATACTAGAGACGTACCGCTGAGCTGCAGCTCCCCCTGTGTGTTTATACTAGAGACGTACCGCTGAGCTGCAGCTCCCCCTGTGTGTTTATACTAGAGACGTACCGCTGAGCTGCAGCTCCCCCTGTGTGTTTATACTAGAGACGTACCGCTGAGCTGCAGCTCCCCCTGTGTGTTATACTAGAGACGTACCGCTGAGCTGCAGCTCCCCCTGTGTGTTTATACTAGAGACGTACCGCTGAGCTGCAGCTCCCCCTGTGTGTTTATACTAGAGACGTACCGCTGAGCTGCAGCTCCCCCTGTGTTTATACTAGAGACGTACCGCTGAGCTGCAGCTCCACCTGTGTGTTTATACTAGAGACGTACCGCTGAGCTGCAGCTCCCCCTGTGTGTTATACTAGAGACGTACCGCTGAGCTGCAGCTCCCCCTGTGTGTTTATACTAGAGACGTACCGCTGAGCTGCAGCTCCCCCTGTGTGTTAATACTAGAGACGTACCGCTGAGCTGCAGCTCCCCCTGTGTGTTATACTAGAGACGTACCGCTGAGCTGCAGCTCCCCCTGTGTGTTAATACTAGAGACGTACCGCTGAGCTGCAGCTCCCCCTGTGTGTTAATACTAGAGACGTACCGCTGAGCTGCAGCTCCACCTGTGTGTTTATACTAGAGACGTACCGCTGAGCTGCAGCTCCCCCTGTGTGTTTATACTAGAGACGTACCGCTGAGCTGCAGCTCCCCCTGTGTGTTTATACTAGAGACGTACCGCTGAGCTGCAGCTCCCCCTGTGTGTTTATACTAGAGACGTACCGCTGAGCTGCAGCTCCCCCTGTGTGTTTATACTAGAGACGTACCGCTGAGCTGCAGCTCCCCCTGTGTGTTTATACTAGAGACGTACCGCTGAGCTGCAGCTCCCCCTGTGTGTTTATACTAGAGACATACCGCTGAGCTGCAGCTCCCCCTGTGTGTTTATACTAGAGACGTACCACTGAGCTGCAGCTCCCCCTGTGTGTTTATACTAGAGACGTACCGCTGAGCTGCAGCTCCCCCTGTGTGTTTATACTAGAGACGTACCGCTGAGCTGCAGCTCCCCCTGTGTGTTTATACTAGAGACATACCGCTGAGCTGCAGCTCCCCCTGTGTGTTTATACTAGAGACGTACCGCTGAGCTGCAGCTCCCCCTGTGTGTTAATACTAGAGACGTACCGCTGAGCTGCAGCTCCCCCTGTGTGTTTATACTAGAGACGTACCGCTGAGCTGCAGCTCCCCCTGTGTGTTAATACTAGAGACGTACCGCTGAGCTGCAGCTCCACCTGTGTGTTTATACTAGAGACGTACCGCTGAGCTGCAGCTCCCCCTGTGTGTTTATACTAGAGACATACCGCTGAGCTGCAGCTCCCCCTGTGTGTTTATACTAGAGACGTACCGCTGAGCTGCAGCTCCACCTGTGTGTTTATACTAGAGACGTACTGCTGAGCTGCAGCTCATGGCCTGCTTTCTTTCTCCTGTTATAAAATGTGCGCCTATTCCATAACATGGGGCTTGTGAAAGCTGACCTTTTCTACACGAGAGGATCCAGACAAGAAAATCGTCATGATATCGTCTAAAACCTGAACAATGTAAGCTACAAACTACACTGAACAAAAATATAAACGTAACATGTAAAGTGTCAATCACAGAAATGTTCCATTTGCACAAAAAGCTTATTTCTTTCAAATGTTGTGAAAATGTGTTTACATCCCTGGCAGTGAGCATTTCTCCTTTGCCAAGATAATTCATCCACCTGACAGATGTGGCATGTCAAGAAGTTAATTAAACAGCATGATCATTACACAGGTACACCTTGTGCTGGGGACAATAAAAAGCCAATAAAATCTGCAGTTTTGTTAAACAACAGATGTCTCAAGTTTTGAGGGAGCGTGCGAATGGCATGCAGACTGCAGGAATGTCCACCAGAGCTGTTGCCAGAGAATTGAAAGTTAAATTTATCTACTATAAGCCGCCTCCAACGTTGTTTTAGAGAATTTGGCAGCACATCCAACCGGCCTCACACTGAAGACCACGTGTAACCACGCCAGCCCAGGACCTCCACATCCGATTTCTTCACCTGCGGGATCATCTGAGACCAGCCACCCGGACAGGGTGAAACTGTGGTTTAGCACAACCAAATAATTTCTGCACAAACTGTGAGAAACAGTCTCAGGGAAGCTAATTTGCGTGCTCTTTGTCCTTGCCAGGGTCTTGACCTGACTGAAGTTTGGCGTCGTAACCGGCTGCAGCGGGCAAATGCTCACCTTCGATGGCCACTGGCACACTGGAGAAGTGTGCTCTTCACAGATGAATCCTGGTTTCAGCTGTACCAGACAGATGGCAGACAGCGTGTATGATGTCATGTGGGCGAGTGGTTTGCTGATGTCAACAATGTGAACAGAGTGCCCCATGGTGGAGGTGGGGTTATGGTACGGGCAGGCATAAGCTACGGACAACGAACACAATTACATTTTATTGATGGCACTTTGAATACACAGATACCGTGACGAGATCCTGAGGCCCATTGTCGTGCCATTCATCCGCAAACATCACGTCATGTTTCAGCATGACAATGCACGGCCCCATGTCGCAAGGATCCGCACACAATTCTTGGATGCTGAAAATGTCCCAGTTCTCCCATGGCCTGCAAATTCAGACATGCCACCCATTGAGCATGTTTGGGATGCTCTGGATCAACATGTCTGACAGTGTGTTCCAGTTCCAGCCAATATCCATCAACTTCGCACAGCCATTGAAGAGGAGTGGGACAACATTCCACAGGCCACAATCAACAGCCTGATCAACTTTATGCGAAGGAGATGTGTCGCCCTGCATGAGGCAAATGGTGGTCACACCAGATACTGACTGGTTTTCTGATCCATATCTGTGACCAACAGATGTATTCCCAGTCGTAAAATACATAGATTAGGGCCTAATGAATTTATTTCAATTGAATGATTTCCTTATATGAACTGTAACTCAGTAAAATCTTTGGGGAAAAAATATAAACGCAACATGCAACAATTTCAGTGTATTATGTCACCATTATGGAAAGGGGAGACTCTCACAAACACAATAGTGTCGGTTGTTTCGCTCTACGACACCCACACATTTTATGGAAATCCTGATTTTGAAGAGGTCTTCTCACAAAACCAAGTGTCCAGACCAAAGCTACAAACCGATGTCACCAATAACGAATAGGGACACTCTCAAACACAAAAGGTGTCGTTTGATCTGCTCTGCGGCGCACACAGGCCTCAGGGGGCGTCGTCTGAAGGTAACCCAGAACCAGTGGTGTAAAGTACTTACGTAAAAATACTTTCAAATACTACCTTAAGTGGTTTTTTTGGGTATCTAATTTACTATTTATATATATATTTTTACAACTTTTACTACACTATATTCCTAAAGAAAATGTACTTTTTACTCCATACATTTTCCCTGACACCCAAAAGTACTCATTACATTTCAAATGCTTAGCAAGACAGGAACATGGTTCAATTCACAGACATCAAGAGAACATCCCTGGTCACCTCTACTGCCTCTGATCTGGTAGACTCACTAAACACATCAAGAGAACATCCCTGGTCATTCTTACTGACTTTGTCTGGCAGACTCACTAAACACAAATGCTTCATTTGTAAATTATGTCTGAGTGTTGTAGTGTGCCCCTGGCTATCTGTAAAAAAACAAGATTGTGCCGTGTTGGTTTGCTTAATATAAGGAAGTTATTTATACTTTTACTTTTGATAGTTAAGTATATTTAAAACCAAATACTTTTACTCAAGTAGTATTTTACTGGGTGACTTTCACTGAGTCATTTTCTATTAAATGATCTTTACTTTTACTCAAGTATGACAATTGGGTATTTTTCCACCAGTGCCCAGGACTGGGCTGTACAAATTGAAAAAATGTAATTGCGGCTAAAATGAGCCAAAAATAACGTGACAAAACATGGGTCTAAAATATATAAATACAAAAAATATAAATTCTTATATCTCTCAGATATAGGATAAACACTTTAAAACATTGTTCCTGATGATTTATTTTTTGACTGTCTGTTTTGCCATTTATAAATGTGTTATTCAATGCGCTTCTATGGGCTATAGAGGTAAAGGCCAAATAAACTCAGCAAAAAAAGAAACGTCCCCTTTTCAGGACCCTGTCTTTCAAATATAATTCGTAAAAATCCAAATAACTTCACAGATCTTCATTGTAAAGGGTTTAAACACTGTTTCCCATGCTTCTTCAATGAACCATAAACAATTAATGAACATGCACCTGTGGAACGGTCGTTAAGACACGAACAGCTTACAATTAAGGTCACAGTTATGAAAACTTAGGACACTAAAGAGGCCTATCTACTGACTCTGGAAAAACACCAAAAGAAAGATGCCCAGGGTCCCTGCTCATCTGTGTGAACGTGCCTTAGGCATGCTGCAAGGAGGCATGAGGACTGCAGATGTGGCCAGGGCAATAAATTGCAATGTCCGTACTGTGAGACGCCTAAGACAGCGCTACAGGGAGACAGGACGGACAGCTGATCGTCCTCACAGTGGCAGACCACGTGTAACAACACCTGCACAGGATCGGTACATCCGAACATCACACCTGCGGGACAGGTACAGGATGGCAACAACTGCCCGAGTTACACAAGGAACGCACAATCCCTCCCTCAGCGCTCAGACTGTCCGCAATAGGCTGAGAGAGGCTGGACTGAGGGCGTGTAGGCCTGTTGTAAGGAAGGTCCTCACCAGACATCACCGGTAACAACGTCGGCTATGGGCACAAACCCACCGTCGCTGGACCAGACAGGACGTCATATGGCACTGAGCCCAATAAACCAGTGGAGGGGTTCTGTGTCAGTACCCTGACAGAGTCAATAAAGTAGGAATTGAAGGCTATTGCTATTTCGACTGCATCCTGTGTTAGATTGTTATTCACCATGATTTCTAGTCTTTTTGCAGTGTTACTATGGTCTTTCCCTGTTAACTTTTTTAGATTCTCCCAGATCAATTTAGAATTTCCCTTTGCTTCACCAATTATGTTAATAAAAAAAGTTTGCCTTGGCCTGTCTGATTTCTTTCATCACCTTATTTCTCAACATGGTAAACCTACGTCTGTCATGCTCTAATTCGGATCTAAGGGCTATTTTTATAGCATAATCTCGTTCTTTCATCAATTTCCAGATTTCTCCATTTAGCCAAGGAAGAGTGAAATTTTGGCCAGGTTTGGATTTGATTTTCTTTAGGAAACCATTTATTGTAGTCTGGATTGTGGATAGAAAAACCTGACTATCAGCTTCCACGTCTGACAAGAGATCATTCCAGTGAATTCACTCTTAGGTATTTCGGCTTTCTAACAGTAGAAAGGTTAAATCTGCTCTTAGACAGCTTTCTGGCTGTAAGTGTCAGATTATGATCAGATAGCCCAGTAACCATATTGAATGATTTAGTTACTCTCTCTGGTTTATTACTGAACACCAAATCAATCTGTGTTTTAGAGCAACAAGTCACCCTGGTTGGTCCTTTAACTAGCTGTGTAAGGTCAAAGGTATTAGTGATCCGTTTGATGGTTTTCCTACAAGACTTGTCTTCATAATTAATATAAAAAACCTCCCATTAAGATGACCTCTTTCCCAAAATCACATTCCCGAAGCATGTTATTAAACTGATCAACACACACACTTTTGGTGGAAGGTGGCCTATACATTCCAATAAGGGTAAAAGACATTTGGGGAGACAGTGTAACGTTCAGTACAGTCTAGTTCATTATCACATGACCACTCAATTTGTTTACATCGGATATGTTCTTTAATGTAAATCATCACACCCCTCCTCTTCCTTCAATCCCGTCTCTCCTAAAAAAGATTGTAGCCAGGCACAATCAAAGCAGCATATGGAGAGTTTTTAATGGAGCCATGTCTCTGAGAGGCAGAGTAAGTCAAGGTTGGAGTCTGTGAGTAGATGTTGAATTTGATCACTTTTTGGAATGACACTACGAATGTTCAAGTGCCCCCCTAGTAGTTGGGTCCCAGATGACTCGAGAGGGATTGACACATTGAAAAAAGTTAATTTGTCTGTGTTTTCTGACGGCTGGGTTTAGGCCATTTTGTTTGGTTTTGATTAGGGGCAGTTCGGTAGCGCAATTAACAATCCCTCCCACCTGAACTGGATGCGGTGAACTAATTAAAACAGCTTGCGTATCAGAAGCAGAGTCAGGGATCGCATATAGCGACTTTGGTATGTTTGAAGAGTCAAAATCTATCCTGGAGCTGGGTGAGTCGAGAGAAACCATGGGACCATAGCACTCACCCACTTCCACAGCGGCGATGATCGGGGCGGCAGGGTAGCCTAGTGGTTAGAGCGTTAGGCTAGTAACCGAAAGGTTGCAAGTTCAAATCCCCGAGCTGACAAGGTACAAATCTGTCGTTCTGCCCCTGAACAAGGCAGTTAACCCACTGTTCCTAGGCCGTCATTGAAAATAAGAGTTTGTTCTTAACTGACTTGCCTAGTTAAATAAAAATAAAAAAGGTTAAATGTAAGTCGCTCTGGATAAGAGCGTCTGCTAAATGATTTAAATGTAAATGTAATGATCAGTGGACGAGGCCATCCACTGCTTTCCACTCCGGTGAGTATCGCTGGCTCGGTGACGTTAGGCCTAGGATTGAGTTTCACATCCCCGGAGAGCAGGAGGGTAGTGAACAGGTAGTTTCCATTAAATGTTGGACTTGTGTTTGTTACACCTAAACGGTTCAGTGGAATAGGGAGCGAGGTAGACTTGGCCATTATTCAGAACATTATGGTATGCTGTGTACTGTCCGCTCCCGTGGAACGGAGAACCAATGTGTTGGGTGTTGATATTCTCCGGCAGTAGATTTGTGTCATCCCAGCAAGGACGCACTGAGATTATCAGTAGAGCAGCTACATAACTGACAATCATGGCAAAGTACTGGAGATAAGACATAATTGCACTTTAACTCTTTGCATGAGTTACTTAGCTGGGGTCGGCGTACACCTGATGTTTTAGATAAAATAACAGCCTTCGTATGAGAAGCGGCACCTGCCGCACCACCCTGTCTTCAGTCCGCCATTATCAGAAAGGAGCCAGCGAGTAGCGATGTTTGAAACATGGTCTGGGGCGGTGTGTCACAGCATCATCGGACTGAGCTTGTTGTCATTGCAGGCAATCTTAATGCTGTGCGTTACAGGGAAGACATCCTCCTCCCTCATGTGGTTCCCTTCCTGACATGACCCTCCAGCATGACAATGCCACCAGCCATACTGCTCGTTCTGTGCGTGAATTCCTGCAAGACAGGAATGTCAGTGTTCTGCCATAGCCAACAAAGAGCCCAGATCTCAATCCCATTGAGCACGTCTGGGACCTGTTGGATCGGAGGGTGAGGGCTAGGGCCATTCTCCCAAGAAATGTCCGGGAACTTGCAGGTGCCTTGGTGGAAGAGTTGGGTAACATCTCACAGCAAGAACTGGCAAATCTGGTGCAGTCCATGAGGAGGAGATGCACTGCAGTACTTAATGCAGCTGGTGGCCACATCAGATACTGACTGTTACTTTTGATTTTGACCCCCCCCTTTGGTCAGGGACACATTATTCCATTTCTGTGGAACTTGTTCAGTTTATGTCTCAGTTGTTGAATCTTGTTATGTTCATACAAATATTTACACATGTTAAGTTTGCTGAAAATAAACGCAGTTGACAGTGAGAGGATGTTTATATATATTTTATATATATAAAGTTTATATATATTTTTATTTTTATACCTACAGGGGCCCTAAAATTCACAATCAAATGGCTTCATCATCTTAAAACAATTCCATATGTTACCTTAGTAGATATTGCAATTTAATGGCTTAGACATACAGGGGTTAACAAATACAGTTCAAGGTCTGACTGACAGAAAATAACCCACCTGTAGTCTCTGTGGCGTTAGGTACCAGCTGGGGATCTGCTGTTGTACCGGATTTTTTGTCCACAAGTCCACACCACTCTGTGCTCAGAGAAAAGAGAGATGCTCGTCAATGTACCTTGTAAACGTTTCAGCGTCATTCCTTTTTGCGTTCACCAGTTGTGTGATGGAGTGGACAGTTCCCAGGCTTTAGTACCCGAGCTGGATTGTTGTCATTAGGCACCAAATGGATGGAAACTTACTGAAAAAGTGAGGGACTACCTGGACTTGTCCAATAAGAAACACTCACTTTAGTTATCCGTTGAAACACATCTGAATGAATATGACCCTGGTTTAGGGTCAGTTGGGCTGGGTAAAAGACTGAACCCTACCTTCGCTGGGCTGGTGGTGCGTTTCCTCTTGGCAGGGCTGGCCTGACTGTCAGTGTGGCTGGGATGGGGAGAGACCTGTGTCTGTACCTGGCCTCCCTCACCACCCTGGTGGGGCTTACATACCTGGAGGGGGAGGCAGGAGTGGAGAGGAAGGTTATAGAGGGAGACAGGAGAGGAGGGGGGAGGCAGGCATGGAGAGGAAGGTTATAGGGGGAGGCAGGAGAGGAGGGGAGGCAGGAGTGGAGAGGAAGGTTATAGGGGGAAGCAGGAGAGGAGGGGAGGCAGGAGTGGAGAGGAAGGTTATAGGGGGAGGCAGGAGAGGAGGGGAGGCAGGAGTGGAGAGGTAGGTTATAGGGGGAGGTAGGTTATAGGGGGAGGCAGGAGTGGAGAGGAAGGTTATAGGGGGAGGTAGGTTATAGAGGGAGGCAGGAGAGGAGGGGGGAGGCAGGAGTGGAGAGGAAGGTTATAGAGGGAGACAGGAGAGGAGGGGGGAGGCAGGCATGGAGAGGAAGGTTATAGGGGGAGGCAGGAGAGGAGGGGAGGCAGGAGTGGAGAGGAAGGTTATAAGGGGAGGCAGGAGAGGAGGGGAGGCAGGAGTGGAGAGGTAGGTTATAGGGGGAGGTAGGTTATAGGGGGAGGCAGGAGTGGAGAGGAAGGTTATAGGGGGAGGTAGGTTATAGGGGGAGGCAGGAGAGGAGGGGGGAGGCAGGAGTGGAGAGGAAGGTTATAGGGGGAGGCAGGAGAGGAGGGGGGAGGCAGGAGTGGAGAGGAAGGTTATAGGGGGAGGCAGGAGAGAGGGGGGAGGCAGGAGTGGAGAGGAAGGTTATAGGGGGAGGCAGGAGAGGAGGGGAGGCAGGAGTGGAGAGGAAGGTTATAGGGGGAGGCAGGAGAGGAGGGGAGGCAGGAGTGGAGAGGAAGGTTATAGGGGGAGGCAGGAGAGGAGGGGAGGCAGGAGTGGAGAGGAAGGTTATAGGGGGAGGCAGGAGAGGAGGGGGGAGGCAGGCGTGGAGAGGAAGGTTATAGGGGGAGGCAGGAGAGGAGGGGGGAGGCAGGAGGGGAGAGGAAGGTTATAGGGGGAGGCAGGAGTGGAGGGGTATGGGGGGGCAGGAAAGGCAGGCGAGGAGTTATAGGGGGGAGGCAGGAAGGAGAGGAGGGGTATAGGGGGGAGGCAGGAAAGGCAGGCGAGGAGTAGGGAGGGTATAGGGGGGCAGGCGAGGAGTAGGGAGGGTATACGGGGGAGGCAGGAAGGAGAGGAGGGGTATAGGGGTGAGGCAGGAGAGGAGGGGTATAGGGGTGAGGCAGGAGAGGAGGGGTATAGGGGTGAGGCAGGAGAGGAGGGGTATAGGGTGAGGCAGGAGAGGAGGGGTATAGGGGTGAGGCAGGAGAGGAGGGGTATAGGGGTGAGGCAGGAGAGGAGGGGTATAGGGGGAGGCAGGAGAGGAGGGGTATAGGGGTGAGGAGGGGAGGCAGGAGTGGAGAGGTAGGTTATAGGGGGAGGTAGGTTATAGGGGGAGGCAGGAGTGGAGAGGAAGGTTATAGGGGGAGGTAGGTTATAGGGGGAGGCAGGAGAGGAGGGGGGAGGCAGGAGTGGAGAGGAAGGTTATAGGGGGAGGCAGGAGAGAGGGGGGAGGCAGGAGTGGAGAGGAAGGTTATAGGGGGAGGCAGGAGAGAGGGGGGAGGCAGGAGTGGAGAGGAAGGTTATAGGGGGAGGCAGGAGAGGAGGGGAGGCAGGAGTGGAGAGGAAGGTTATAGGGGGAGGCAGGAGAGGAGGGGAGGCAGGAGTGGAGAGGAAGGTTATAGGGGGAGGCAGGAGAGGAGGGGAGGCAGGAGAGGAGGGGAGGCAGGCGTGGAGAGGAAGGTTATAGGGGGAGGCAGGAGAGGAGGGGGGAGGCAGGAGTGGAGAGGAAGGTTATAGGGGGAGGCAGGAGTGGAGGGGTATGGGGGGGCAGGAAAGGCAGGCGAGGAGTTATAGGGGGGAGGCAGGAAGGAGAGGAGGGGTATAGGGGGGAGGCAGGAAAGGCAGGCGAGGAGTAGGGAGGGTATAGGGGGGCAGGCGAGGAGTAGGGAGGGTATACGGGGGAGGCAGGAAGGAGAGGAGGGGTATAGGGGTGAGGCAGGAGAGGAGGGGTATAGGGGTGAGGCAGGAGAGGAAGGGTATAGGGGTGAGGCAGGAGAGGAGGGGTATAGGGGTGAGGCAGGAGAGGAGGGGTATAGGGTGAGGCAGGAGAGGAGGGGTATAGGGGTGAGGAGGGGTATAGGGGTGAGGAGGGGAGGCAGGAGTGGAGAGGTAGGTTATAGGGGGAGGTAGGTTATAGGGGGAGGTAGGTTATAGGGGGAGGCAGGAGAGGAGGGGGGAGGCAGGAGTGGAGAGGAAGGTTATAGGGGGAGGCAGGAGAGGAGGGGGGAGGCAGGAGTGGAGAGGAAGGTTATAGGGGGAGGCAGGAGAGAGGGGGGAGGCAGGAGGGGAGAGGAAGGTTATAGGGGGAGGCAGGAGAGGAGGGGAGGCAGGAGTGGAGAGGAAGGTTATAGGGGGAGGCAGGAGAGGAGGGGAGGCAGGAGTGGAGAGGAAGGTTATAGGGGGAGGCAGGAGTGGAGGGGTATGGGGGGGCAGGAAAGGCAGGCGAGGAGTTATAGGGGGGAGGCAGGAAGGAGAGGAGGGGTATAGGGGGGAGGCAGGAAAGGCAGGCGAGGAGTAGGGAGGGTATAGGGGGAGGCAGGAGAGGAGTAGGGGGGTTATAGGGGGGCAGGCGAGGAGTAGGGAGGGTATACGGGTGAGGCAGGAAGGAGAGGAGGGGTATAGGGGTGAGGCAGGAGAGGAGGGGTATAGGGGTGAGGCAGGAGAGGAGGGGTATAGGGGTGAGGCAGGAGAGGAGGGGTATAGGGGTGAGGCAGGAGAGGAGGGGTATAGGGGTGAGGCAGGAGAGGAGGGGTATAGGGGTGAGGCAGGAGAGGAGGGGTATAGGGGTGAGGCAGGAGAGGAGGGGTATAGGGGTGAGGCAGGAGAGGAGGGGTATAGGGGTGAGGCAGGAGAGGAGGGGTATAAGGGTGAGGCAGGAGAGGAGGGGTATAAGGGTGAGGCAGGAGAGGAGGGGTATAGGGGTGAGGCAGGAGAGGAGGGGTATAGGGGTGAGGCAGGAGAGGAGGGGTATAGGGGTGAGGCAGGAGAGGAGGGGTATAGGGGTGAGGCAGGAGAGGAGGGGTATAGGGTGAGGCAGGAGAGGAGGGGTATAGGGTGAGGCAGGAGAGGAGGGGTATAGGGTGAGGCAGGAGAGGAGGGGTATAGGGGTGAGGCAGGAGAGGAAGGGTATAGGGGGAGGCAGGAGAGGAGGGGTATAGGGGGAGGCAGGAGAGGAGGGGTATAGGGGGAGGCAGGAGAGGAGGGGTATAGGGGGAGGCAGGAGAGGAGGGGTATAGGGGGAGGCAGGAGAGGAGGGGTATAGGGGGAGGCAGGAGAGGAGGGGTATAGGGGGAGGCAGGAGAGGAGGGGTATAGGGGGAGGCAGAAGAGGAGGGGTATAGGGGGAGGCAGGAGAGGAGGGGTATAGGGGGAGGCAGGAGAGGAGGGGTATAGGGGGAGGCAGGAGAGGAGGGGTATAGGGGGAGGCAGGAGAGGAGGGGTATAGGGGGAGGCAGAAGAGGAGGGGTATAGGGGGAGGCAGAAGAGGAGGGGTATAGGGGGAGGCAGGAGAGGAGGGGTATAGGGGGAGGCAGGAGAGGAGGGGTATAGGGGGAGGCAGGAGAGGAGGGGTATAGGGGGAGGCAGGAGAGGAGGGGTATAGGGGGAGGCAGGAGAGGAGGGGTATAGGGGGAGGCAGGAGAGGAGGGGTATAGGGGGAGGCAGGAGAGGAGGGGAAGGGAAGAGAGGAGGGGGTCAGAGCAGATGCCACAATCCTGACAACAACGTAAGTGATACTTCTAATCAGGAATCTTAAAGCCAAAAAAATGTGTGAAAGTCTTTTTTTCTTGGCAAGAGGAATGAGATGAATTTTAATGTGAGAAACATAAGGAACAAAAATATGTGGGTTACAGCCATTTGCCATCAAACCTTTGGTGCCAAAGTAGTTTTAATGTCAAACGCTCATCCAAGACAAAAAGACAAGACATGCAAGTTGACAATGAATTACATATTCATAGTCACTAACAGAAATCAACAGCATATCAGTAGTTTACATTCATCCTGTACACGTCATGTCAAACAGCTAGTCAGGGTGAGGAGATGGGGTGAGTGAGAAAAGGAGTTGACTTATGACCTGTACTGCTGTATTAGGAACCACACCTAGTAAATCTACTGTATTAGGAACCACACAGAGAATTACACCTAGTAAATCTACTGTATTAGGAACCACACAGAGAATTACACCTCGTAAATCTACTGTATTAGGAGCCACACAGAGAATTACACCTAGTAAATCTACTGTATTAGGAGCCACACAGAGAATTACACCTAGTAAATCTACTGTATTAGGAGCCACACAGAGAATTACACCTAGTAAATCTACTGTATTAGGAGCCACACAGAGAATTACACCTAGTAAATCTACTGTATTAGGAGCCACACAGAGAATTACACCTAGTAAATCTACTGTATTAGGAGCCACACAGAGAATTACACCTAGTAAATCTACTGTATTAGGAACCACACAGAGAATTACACCTAGTAAATCTACTGTATTAGGAGCCACACAGAGAATTACACCTCGTAAATCTACTGTATTATGAGCCACACAGAGAATTACACCTAGTAAATCTACTGTATTAGGAGCCACACAGAGAATTACACCTAGTAAATCTACTGTATTAGGAGCCACACAGAGAATTACACCTAGTAAATCTACTGTATTAGGAACCACACAGAGAATTACACCTAGTAAATCTACTGTATTAGGAACCACACAGAGAATTACACCTCGTAAATCTACTGTATTAGGAGCCACACAGAGAATTACACCTAGTAAATCTACTGTATTAGGAGCCACACAGAGAATTACACCTCGTAAATCTACTGTATTAGGAACCACACAGAGAATTACACCTCGTAAATCTACTGTATTAGGAACCACACAGAGAATTACACCTCGTAAATCTACTGTATTAGGAGCCACACAGAGAATTACACCTAGTAAATCTACTGTATTAGGAGCCACACAGAGAATTACACCTCGTAAATCTACTGTATTAGGAACCACACAGAGAATTACACCTCGTAAATCTACTGTATTAGGAACCACAGAGAATTACACCTCGTAAATCTACTGTATTAGGAGCCACACAGAGAATTACACCTAGTAAATCTACTGTATTAGGAGCCACACAGAGAATTACACCTAGTAAATCTACTGTATTAGGAGCCACACAGAGAATTACACCTAGTAAATCTACTGTATTAGGAGCCACACAGAGAATTACACCTAGTAAATCTACTGTATTAGGAACCACACAGAGAATTACACCTAGTAAATCTACTGTATTAGGAGCCACACAGAGAATTACACCTAGTAAATCTACTGTATTAGGAGCCACACAGAGAATTACACCTAGTAAATCTACTGTATTAGGAACCACACAGAGAATTACACCTAGTAAATCTACTGTATGTGAGCTTAGTGTTTGTGAGGGAGATTCTCTCAACTCCTTTGGTTTGTCTGCACTGATTCAAAACATTTCTAGACCGGTCGGGTGAATGCAGATATTGCTAGAGGGCATCCACTGTATTTCAACTATACTGAGTTTGCAGATCAGTGCCAATGAGAGGAGGAAGACGAGGAAAGATATAGGCTATTAAGATGCACCAGGACAGGTTAGTTTAGGTAGTAGTAGTAGTAGCAGGGGTTTGTTAGCTGGGTGTTACATTATCTGGGGGGGTCTCTAGAGGTCTCACCTGCTGCTGCTGTGCCTGTGGCCCTGGGCTGCCTGCTGCAGTGTTCAGGCCCCCCTGTCTGGAGGTGAGCTCAGCGGGGATGGGCAGGCTCCACGCCTCCTCAATACTAGGAAGCATGTTACCACCCTTCCCCTCCGCAACACTACCTGTCTGAGGGTTACACAACCCAGCCGATAGGAGGAGGGGGGAGGAAATGGCATAAAGACACATTTCAGTACTGCTCTACGTTATGGTAGGACAACCCACTGACTGAGCACCTTGTTACACTAGAGGTAATTGCACATGAAATACAGCCTCTTCGGGGAGATGAGATGAAGTAATGGTCAATGCTATGAGATGATGTCTTACATTACTGGTGAGAATGTGTAGTATCACATCACAATGAGTCAAATACAAAACTGAATCATCACAGCCTGTACAATAAACAGGGATACACACATGATTAAAACACAACTCTTTCAGAGAGCGAATCATGTCCTTGGCTTTAAAACACGTACATACACTGCAACACAACACACAGCACTACGTTTAACAGAAAACAGCCAGTCAAATCATTTGTTTCTGCTTGGTGTGTGTGTGTGTGTTTACATATCTCTGCATGTGTGTATGTATCCCTCCCTCTCTCTCTGCGTCCCTGCCTACCTGCAGCAGCTTAATGCGGTGTGTGAGGGCAGCGGTGTTGGTGCAGGCCTTGCTGCGCGTGGCGTTGATGTAACACTTGATGGCGTCGTGAGGCTGCCCGCAGGACTCGTAGAGCGTGCCCAGGTCCATCCAAGCAGCCGCATGACTGTGGTCCAGCTGCACTGCACAGATGTACGCCTGCAGAGCGTCCATAGGCTGGTTCTGCTGCTGGT
The DNA here is from genome assembly GCF_016432855.1 of Salvelinus namaycush. Classification (NCBI taxonomy): domain Eukaryota; kingdom Metazoa; phylum Chordata; class Actinopteri; order Salmoniformes; family Salmonidae; genus Salvelinus; species Salvelinus namaycush. The sequence goes on along the minus strand of NC_052319.1, from coordinate 38,943,631 downwards.
ACAGAACACTGGGAGATGGAGGGGGAGGAGAGAGAGGGCAGGAGGGAGAGAGAGGGGGGAGGGAGGGAAGGAGAGAGGGGAAGGAGGGAGAGAAGGAAGGAGGGAGAGAGGGGAGGAAGGAAGGATGGAGGGAGGGTGAGGGAGGGGGAGAAAGGAGAGGGAAGGAAGGGGGAGGGAGAGAGGGGAGGGAGGGAAGAAGGAAGAGAGAAAGTGAGAAAGAGCAAGTGATGGGGAGAGGGGGGAGTGCATGGAGTTTTTAGTGTCCTCTCTCCCTCGGGTGGCCACACGCCAAGTCTATCCATATTTAACTCTAGGGACCACTACCTCCCTCCTGTTGCCATGGCCAACACCTACAAGCCTTCAGATTGAGCAATCCTTCAAGACTTCTCCAAGGGTCCTACAGACAGATGATAGGTGAGTACACGCTGGCTGCAGTGAGTCAGGTCTTACCCTATGGAGCACCAGGTGTCAGCGCTGGCCTCAGACTTGTCAATGGACTGTCTGTAGGAGATGAAGGCATCCTGGACTTTCCCAATACTGGAGTAGCACCTGGAGAGAACACACATTATGCTTAGTACTATCAATATGAGTATGAAGAGAGAGATACTGTCAGACCGTCAGAGAGACCGAGAGGGGAGAGACCGAAAGAGACCGAGAGGGGAGAGACCGAAAGAGACCGAGAGGGGAGAGACCGAAAGAGACCGAGAGGGGAGAGACCGAAAGAGACCGAGAGGGGAGAGACCGAAAGAGACCGAGAGGGGAGAGACCGAAAGAGACCGAGAGGGGAGAGACCGAAAGAGACCGAGAGGGGAGAGACCGAAAGAGACCGAGAGGGGAGAGACCGAAAGAGACCGAGAGGGGAGAGACCGAAAGAGACCGAGAGGGGAGAGACCGAAAGAGACCGAGAGGGGAGAGACCGAAAGAGACCGAGAGGGGAGAGACCGAAAGAGACCGAGAGGGGAGAGACCGAAAGAGACCGAGAGGGGAGAGACCGAAAGAGACCGAGAGGGGAGAGACCGAAAGAGACCGAGAGGGGAGAGACCGAAAGAGACCGAGAGGGGAGAGACCGAAAGAGACCGAGAGGGGAGAGACCGAAAGAGACCGAGAGGGGAGAGACCGAAAGAGACCGAGAGGGGAGAGACAGAAAGAGACCGAGAGGGGAGAGACAGAAAGAGATCGAGAGTGGAGAGACAGAAAGGGATCGAGAGTGAGACAGAAAGGGATCGAGAGTGAGACAGAAAGGGATCGAGAGTGAGACAGAAAGGGATCGAGAGTGAGACAGAAAGGGATCGAGAGAGACAGAAAGGGATCGAGAGAGACAGAAAGGGATCGAGAGTGAGACAGAAAGGGATCGAGAGTGAGACAGAAAGGGATCGAGAGTGAGACAGAAAGGGATCGAGAGTGAGACAAAGGGATCGAGAGTGAGACAGAAAGGGATCGAGAGTGAGACAGAAAGGGATCGAGAGTGAGACAGAAAGGGATCGAGAGTGAGACAGAAAGGGATCGAGAGTGAGACAGAAAGGGATCGAGAGTGAGACAGAAAGGGATCGAGAGTGAGACAGAAAGGGATCGAGAGTGAGACCGGAAGGGATCGAGAGTGAGACCGGAAGGGATCGAGAGTGAGACTGGGTGAAAGAGGGTGCGAGATTGAGACAGAGAGGGAGCGAGAGTGAGAAAGAGGGAGCGAGAGTGAGACAGAGAGGGAGCGAGTGAGACCGAGAGGGAGCGAGAGTGAGACAGAAAGGGATCGAGAGTGAGACAGAAAGGGATCGAGAGTGAGACAGAAAGGGATCGAGAGTGAGACAGAAAGGGATCGAGAGTGAGACAGAAAGGGATCGAGAGTGAGACCGGGTGAAAGAGGGTGCGAGATTGAGACAGAGAGGGAGCGAGAGTGAGACAGAAAGGGATCGAGAGTGAGACAGAAAGGGATCGAGAGTGAGACAGAAAGGGATCGAGAGTGAGACAGAAAGGGATCGAGAGTGAGACAGGAAGGGATCGAGAGTGAGACAGAAAGGGATCGAGAGTGAGACAGGAAGGGATCGAGAGTGAGACCGGGTGAAAGAGGGTGCGAGATTGAGACAGAGAGGGTGCGAGAGTGAGAAAGAGGGAGCGAGAGTGAAACAGAAAGGGGTGAGAGAAGGTGCAAGAACGAGAGAGAGAATTAACAAAAAACTGAAAACTAGAATGCTATTTGGCCCTAAACAGAGAGTACACAGTGGCAGAATACCTGACCACTGTGACTGACCCAAAACGAAGGAAAGCTTTGACTATGTACGGACTCCATGAGCATAGTCTTGCTATTGAGAAAGGCCGCCGTAAGCAGACCTGGCTCTCAAGAGAAGACGGGCTATGTGCACACTGCCCACAAAATTAGGTGGAAACTGAGCTGCACTTCCTAACCTCCTGCCAAATGTATGACCATATTAGAGACACATATTTCCCTCAGATTACAAAGATCCACAAAGAATACCCCATAAAATCTAATTTTGATAAACTCTCATATCTACTGGGTGAAATACCACAGTGTTCCATCACAGCAGCAAGATTTGTGACCTGTTTCCACAAGAAAAGGGCAACCAGTGAAGAACAAACACCATTGTAAATACAACCCATATTTATGTTTATTTATTTTCCCTTTTGAACTTTAACTATTTGCACATCGTTACAACACTGTAACAAATGACATTTTAAATGTCTCTATTCCTCTATTAACTGTTGTAAGTGTAATGTTAACTGTTCATTTTGTATTTCACTTTTGTTTATTATCTATTCCACTTGCTTTAGCAATGTGAACATATGCTTCCCATGTCAATAAAGCTCAATACAATGGATCAGTCCACTCAAAGAGGAGCCAATCAGACAGGTGTCTTGTACACCATTTTTTTGGTGTTGTTGCTAGTGCTCCATTAAAGAAATCTTGGTCGACCAACAGCCTATCAACCAAACAATTGACCGGTTGACTAAATGGGGTCAGCCCTAAAGCTAACACTCTGCACATCTACAAGCTCAAAGGGTGACTACAGCTCATGCAGAACCATTAGCCGTTGTATTCAGTGGCTCTACCACACAACAACCAATAGCAAAAATCCCACGGCTTGCACTTGACTTCTACTTGCACCAACTTTGACGATAACTACTTTATTGAGAGAAAATGTACTTGCTACGACTGTGATGTGGTTGTCTCACCTAGCGATCTCACCTAGCTCAGGCTCCCGAGTGGCGCAGCAGTCTAAGGCACTGCATCACTGTGCTAGAGGAGTCAATACAGACCCTGGTTGGAATCCAGGCTGAATCACATCCGGCAGTGATTGGGAGTCCCATAGGGTGGTGCACAATTGGCCCGACGTCGTCCGGGTTAGGCCGGTATGGCCGTCATTGTAAATAAGAATTTGCTCTTAACTGCCTAGCCTAGTTAAATGTTAAATGAAAACAATAATAAAGGGGCAATCTGTAGTTCCTTCAGAAAGTATTCATACCCTTTGACTTATTGCACATTTTGTTGTGTTACAGCCTGAACCCATCTACACAAAATAGCCCATAATGATAAAGTGAAAACATGATTTCAGAAATGTTTGCACATTTATTGAAAATGAAAAACAGAAATATCTCATTTACATAAGTATTCACACCCCCGAGTCAATACTTTGTAATGACACCTTTGGCAGCGATTGCAGCTGTGAGTGTTTCTGGGTATGTCTCTAAGAGCTTTCCACAACTGGATTGTGCAACATTTGCCCATTATTCTTTTCAATATTCTTCAAGCTCTGTCAAATTGGTTGTTGATCCTTGCTAGACAACCATTTTCAGGTCTTGCCATAGATTTTCAAGTAGATTTAAGTCAAAACGGTAATTGGGCCACTCAGGAACATTCACTGTCTTCTTGGTAAACAACTCTAGTGTAGACTTTTGTTTTATGTTATTGTCCTGCTGAAAGGTGGATTCATCTCCCAGTGTCTGGTGGTAAGCAGACAACCAGGTTTCCCTCTAGGATTTTGCCTGTTCTTAGCCCCATTCTACTCCTTTTTTATCCCGAAAAAAACTCCCCAGTCCTTAACAATTACAAACATACCCATAACATGATGAGGGTGGTACTCAGTGTTGTATTGGATTTGCCCCAAACAAAACACTTTGCAGTCAGGACAAAAAGTGAATTGCTTTGTCACATTTTTTGCAGTATTACTTCAGTGCCTTGTTGATACAGGGATGCATGTTTTGGAATATGTTCTATTCTGTACAAGCTTCCTTCCTTTCTTTCACTGTCTATTAGGTCAGTATTGTGGAGTAACTACAATGTTGTTGATCCATCCTCAGTTCTCTCCTATCACAGCCATTCAAGTCACCATTGGCCCCATGGTAAAATCCCTGAGCGGTTTCCTTCCTCTCCAGCAACTGAGTTAGGAAGGACGCCTTTATCGTTGTAGTGACTGGGTATATTATTACACATCCAAAGTGTAATTAATAACCACCATGCTCAAAGGGATATTCAATGTCTGCTTTTCTTATTTTTACTCATCAACCAATTAGGTGCCCTTCTTCGCGAGGCAGTGGAAAACCTCCCTGGTCTTTGTAGTTTAATTTGTGCTTGAAATTCACTGCTCGAGTGAGGGACCTTACAGATAATTGTATGTGTAGGGCACAGAGATGAGGTAGTCATTCAAACACCATGTTAAACACTTATTGCACACAGAGTGAATCAATGCAACTAATTATGTGACTTGCTAAGCTTATTTTTTACTACTGAACTTATTTAGGCTTGCCATAACAAAGGGGTTTAATACTTATTGACAAGACATTTCAGCTTTTCATTTGTTATTCATTTTGTAAACATTTAGTAAAACATAATTCCACTTTGACATTATGGGTTATTGTATCGACACCAGTGACAAAATAAATATCAATTGAATCTATTTTAAATTCAGGCTATAACAACCAAATGTGGAAAAAGTCAAGGGGTGTGAATGCTTTCTCAAGGCTAGGGTTGTGAAAATTTTCCATGGTAACTTAAGCCTGGGAATTTTGCAAAAAATTCATCAAAAATGTTAGTTTATAACGGTGAACCTTTTTTGTAGGATACACATAAGGCAATTCTTGGTCTTGTGGCATATTTTGGTTAAACTATCCCCAATTCAATGGAATTGGAACCCTCTGCATGCACAGTGCATTCTTCCATCACAGCTGATTCTCAAGATCTTGCACACTAATGAGATGCTATTGAGCCCACACTACTACACTGTCTGAGCCAAGGACTACGTGCTTTCTGGTAAATTTTGATTACAGTACTGGGTGGGGTGAATATATTTTATATGACATACATGATTTTTTTGTTAATTAGTAAATAGTAGCCTACAGCAAAGTTTGTTTAAATCATTTCTAAATCATTTTAAATCATAACAATTTCTGCTAGTTAGTTTTAGCTTGCTTGAGCCTGCTAACTGAGCAGTGTTATTTCACCCGTTTCAATACACGTTTCATTTTAAAACATTATCTTACAGAGGAGTTGTTTAATCTAACTGCTTAACTATTTATCTGTACATGGAATTGTATTTGGGGTTTTTCCTAATCTTTACAGGAAAATGCCACGGGCACGCTCAGGTAAAACTATTAGGATAATCTATACTTCCATATTTCCAAGTCCTATTCTAGAAGATCAAGGGGTGTAACATTTATTGGAATGACTGGAATTCTGATTGACTTTGGTTTTTAATGTAAAGATGTAATTAAATCATATTATTATATGTAGTAGAAAGCGATGGGTTAGAAGAAGCCTACGTAACCAACCCATAAAGTACAATGTAACATCCATATATTGCCAGCTATGTAAACTTTTACAATGATTTATCCTGCAATAGACGTTGATCAATTGGTAACATACATTTTTGTCTTCTAATGCCTCTTTAGGGGAAAGTAATCTAAAAGTAACTGAACGTAATCAGATTACGTTACTGAGTTTGGGTAATCCAAAAGTTACGTTACCGATTACAATTTTGGACAGGTAACTAGTAACTAACATATTACATTTATAAAGTAACCTACCCAACCCTGCTTGCTAGCCATTAACTTCTTGACACTAGGGGGGCGCCATTTCGACTTTGTAAAAATTCGTTCCCAAATTAAACTGCCTCGTACTCAATTCTTGCTCGTACAATATGCATATTATTATTACTATTGGATAGAAAACACTCTCTAGTTTCTAAAACCGTTTGAATTATTTCTCTGAGTGAAACAGAACTCATTCTGCAGCACATTTCCTGTCAGGGAGTGAGATTTCAGAAATCGAGGTCCCTGTTCTGAGGTCAGTTTATAAGTCCCCATGTAAGCCATCTGGCTACATGCACTGCATACGTCTTCCTCTAGATGTCAGTAAGCGGGAAGAATTTGAATGGAGTGGATTGCGCAATCTGGGGCCCTATATAAGACCGTGGAACGGAAGTACCGTTCTTTTCAACGGTGCGCCTGGCGCATCAGGAAATTCACAATGGCCTCCTGCAAAGCTTTCGTTTTAGCAGTTCTGTATCTCCGGTCATGTTTTTATTCGTTATAGTTGTTAAAGACATCATAAGGTAGTTAATTTAAACCGACTTATAGCAGTTTATTGCGATTTTCCTGGATTTCTTTGTGATGCGCTTTCACGAGTTGGACACCTCTCCAGTGGGTGGCTATCGTTAGCTGCTTTTTCCACATGAGAAGAGGACATCTTTCAACCAAAAGACGATTGTTCTGGAGAAAGGACACCTTGCCCAAGATTCTGATGGAAGCTCGGCAAATAGTAAGCAATCTTTATGTTGTTAATTCGTATTTATGTTGACAAATGTCAAATAATAATTCCGCCATGAATTTCGGTGCGGTCTCGCTTTAGCGCACGCTGTATGCTGAAGTAACGTTAATTTTAAAAATGTAACACAGCGATTGCATTAAGAACTAATTTGTCTTTCATTTGCTGTCCAACTTGTATTTTTTAGTCAAGTCTATGAATAGTTTTCGATTAGAATAGGTGCCTCTCCAAGATGGCGCCGGACAGATTGCTTGAAGTTTTGGCCACTAATCACATTGTATAACCACGATTTGTGCCGCTAAATATGCACATTTTCGAACAAACTCTATATGCATTGTGTAATATGATGTTATAGGACTGTCATCTGAAGAATTCTGAGAAGGTTAGTGAAAAAATTAATATATTTTGGTGGTTTATACGTTATCGCTATTTTTGGCTTGAATCAATGCTGTTGTGATGTTTGCTATTGTGGTAAGCTAATATAACGCTATATTGTGTTTTCGCTGTAAAACACTTAGAAAATCTGAAATATTGGCTGGATTCACAAGATCTGTGTCTTTCATTTGCTGTACGCTGTGTATTTTTAAGAAATGTTTTATGATGAGTAATTAGGTAATACACGATGGTCTCTGTAGTTATTCTAGTCGCTTTGGTGAGAGTTGTGATGGTGGCTGCAATGGTAAACTATGATTTATACCTGAAATATGCACATTTTTCTAACAAAACATATGCTATACAATAAATATGTTATCAGACTGTCATCTGATGAAGTTGTTTCTTGGTTAGTGGCTATTTATATCTTTATTTGGTCGAATTTGTGATAGCTACTGATGGAATAAAAAAATGGTGGAGTAAAAAAGTGGTGTCTTTTGCTAACGTGGTTAGCTAATAGATTTACATATTGTGTCTTCCCTGTAAAACATTTTAAAAATCAGAAATGATGGCTGGATTCACAAGATGTGTATCTTTCATTTGGTGTCTTGGACTTGTGATTTCATGAACATTTTATTATATGATATCCCTGTGGCTTTAGGCTAGGCTATGCTAGTCAGCTTTTTTGATGGGGGGGATCCCGGATCCGGGTTTGTGAGGCGTTAGAGGTTAACTTCTCTCACAGCCGCTAACACAACAACAAAAACATACTGCTGCAGCCCTCAGTAGTACTACAGGATTAAGCCTAGCACAAGCACCTGGACTGAAGGGCTGACAGACAGGAGGCCATCTATCCACTGCAACACTGTCTGCCACACTAGCCAAACCAGGTCAACTGTGGTCTAATGATCTATACTAAAATCAGTGGATTAAATAAGTAAGCCTTTATAAAAGTGTGTGGAATAACAGCAAGGAAAAATTCCATCTAATTAATAGCTCAGATTTACAGAGCTATTAATCATTAGGTCTCTGTGTAACACGCTGTTTTCCCAGAATGTGCAGACTTGAATCAATAATAATCAGCGTGATCGGAGGAGCTCTGAAACAGCAGCTCTGAAACAGCTCCAGTTTCTCGGCCTATAGATTGTAGAGAAACAGGTGAGACAGGAGCTGAAGAGAGAAAAGACCTTCAGGCCAGAGTCTTATTCAACACACAGCGGTTTAACGTTTTACACACGTGCTAAAAGGAAAACAATAGCCAGCAGGAAATCACTATGAAAGAAAATGCCAAAATGTTTACGAAAGAAAATACTTTTACCTGCCGAGGAAGTACCAGGACTGTCCATTGTTGGGGTCTGCTTCTAGTGACTTCTGCAGACACTGGATGGCATAGCTGTCCTTAGAGCCTTGGTCCCCTAACTGCTCCACTGTGTGATGCATCCAGCCTGGAGGAGACCAGTGGAGTTAGCAGGGGGAAGGATCCAACAACCACCACTGCTAGTCTGGGTCCAAGGCTAGCCTTCTGCTAGCTGGTCAACAGAACCACTGCACTTTACGCCACTGCTAGTCTGGGTTCAGGGCTAGCCTTCTGCTAGCTGGTCAACAGAACCACTGCACTTTACACCACTGCTAGTCTGGGTTCAGGGCTAGCCTTCTGCTAGCTGGTCAACAGAACCACTACACTTTACGCCACTGCTAGTCTGGGTTCAGGGCTAGCCTTCTGCTAGCTGGTCAACAGAACCACTGCACTTTACACCACTGCTAGTCTGGGTTCAGGGCTAGCCTTCTGCTAGCTGGTCAACAGAACCACTACACTTTACGCCACTGCTAGTCTGGGTTCAGGGCTAGCCTTCTGCTAGCTGGTCAACAGAACCACTACACATTACGCCACTGCTAGTCTGGGTTCAGGGCTAGCCTTCTGCTAGCTGGTCAACAGAACCACTACACTTTACGCCACTGCTAGTCTGGGTTCAGGGCTAGCCTTCTGCTAGCTGGTCAACAGAACCACTGCACTTTACACCACTGCTAGTCTGGGTTCAGGGCTAGCCTTCTGCTAGCTGGTCAACAGAACCACTACACTTTACGCCACTGCTAGTCTGGGTTCAGGGCTAGCCTTCTGCTAGCTGGTCAACAGAACCACTGCACTTTACACCACTGCTAGTCTGGGTTCAGGGCTAGCCTTCTGCTAGCTGGTCAACAGAACCACTACACTTTACGCCACTGCTAGTCTGGGTTCAGGGCTAGCCTTCTGCTAGCTGGTCAACAGAACCACTACACATTACGCCACTGCTAGTCTGGGTTCAGGGCTAGCCTTCTGCTAGCTGGTCAACAGAACCACTACACTTTACGCCACTGCTAGTCTGGGTTCAGGGCTAGCCTTCTGCTAGCTGGTCAACAGAACCACTACACTTTACGCCACTGCTAGTCTGGGTTCAGGGCTAGCCTTCTGCTAGCTGGTCAACAGAACCACTACACTTTACGCCACTGCTAGTCTGGGTTCAGGGCTAGCCTTCTGCTAGCTGGTCAACAGAACCACTACACTTTACGCCACTGCTAGTCTGGGTTCAGGGCTAGCCTTCTGCTAGCTGGTCAACAGAACCACTACACTTTACTGTCTCCAATAGTAAGTCAACACAACTGATCCTGCAGATACTTCTGCTAGTCCATTATCAGGTCTAGTAGTACATATTAAAACTACACTAGACTGTCAGTCACAGAGGGGAACACTGCTGTCTGCCTGGTGTGTAAAAACACCAGTCTCATAAAAAGGACCAAAAGGCTCATCTATCTAGAGCTTTCTGAAGAAGAGGGAGGAGAAAGAGGGAGGGAGGGAAGGAGAGCAGGGGATTCGTCATCCATACACACATCAGCCATGTCTTCAAAGGTCTAAACAACTCACCCCCGGGGTCGCTCCCACCTCTCTCTACACACACACCTCCCTAAGGACGGGCACACACACAGACACATCTCCCCATCGCTCCACACAACAGCTGTGGCGAGCCTTGCTGGAAGGCCACCAATAAATAACATTTTATCAGTCACACACATATTCATCAGATGTTATTGCTGGTGTAGCGAAACGCTTGTGTCCCCTAGTAGGGTGGCTGGCAGGGCAGAAAAAGAGAATGTTTTTCAGACCCGAGGGAACATCCCAAACTGGGGAAGACGGCAAGAAACAAGACAAGAGCTGTCTGTGTTCAGAGAGGACTACGTCGGGGAAGGTATGTGTGTATAGCGTGGGGGTTGGGGTACAGACACTAACACCTCCATAATGAGCTGTTGCATCAGTCAGTCCAGGGCAAGGAGAGACTGGAGGCTTGGGAGAGACTTGGGAAAAGTGCGATGGGAGCAGGGAAGAGGTGGGGATCTGGGAATACTGTCCAGTTGGGAATATGGTAAACAACAAGGAGCACAACTTCTCCCAGAACACAATGCAATCCTGTGTTATCAGCCTTATACACCTGGTACATAGTAGCACCTTCAGCAACAAATGGTGCAGTTTGAGGACATGTGGAAGAAATGTATTAGGGTGCTGGAGATAGGGCTAGTGGATATGGGCAGGTGTGATGAAGTAATGTTTGTATGTATTGTTTATAAAATAAAAATATATTTTATAAAAAATAAAATACAAAGTACTAGAGAGGCATAAATGTGGTAAAGTAACTGACGACTAAAAACACCACACACCCGTCCTATAGACACTGCTCTAGAAAGTTCAACACTTTTTGTACATAACATGTAAAAGACTGCACTTTTCAAATAGAACCTTCAAGAACAAACTAGGAAATATTTTCAACATAGTCAACAAGACGCAAAGAAAATTATAGGTTAAAAGGACTTGTCAACAAATGACATATTGCTTGTAACAAGTAGGCCCAAATGCATCGTCTTCGATGCAGTAGTACATAGGAGAGAGGAAAGAGGAGGACTTACCTAGTTGCTGCAGTGTAGCAGCCTTCACCTGTGCAGGAAGATTCTCTGTCTGTAGTAAATTCTCATACGCTTCTTTTGCTGCTCTGAATTTCTTCTGCAGAATGACAGTGGGGGAAAGAGAGTGTGAGAGAGAGAGCGAGAGGGGGAGGAAAAGAGAGAGAGGAAGAATGTTTAAGCCAGACCGAAGAGTCAGTGTGTTTTATGGTCTCAATGGTCAGACACAAAAAAGTTTGGACAACTCAGACCACCCCCAGATACACTACAGGCTAAAAGTATGTGGACACTCCTTCAAATGAGTGGATTCGGCTATTTCAGCCACACCCGTTGCTGGCGGGTGTATAAAAATCGAGCACACAGCCATGCCATCTCCATAGACAAACATTGGTAGTAGAATGGCCTTACTGAAGAGCTCAGTGACTTTCAACGTCATAGGATGCCACCTTTCCAACAAGTCAGTTCGTCAAATTTCTGCCCTGCTAGAGCTGCCCCGGTCAACTGTAAGTACTGTTATTGTGAAGTGGGAACGTATAGGCGCAACAACGGCTCAGCCACGAACTGGTAGGCCATACCACAGAACGGGACCGCCGAGTGCAGAAGTGTTTTTGCATTCCAGTTGAACATTTACCTGCTCTGTCACAGTCTATCATTAAAAACATTGAAGAAACATTGAAGACTACACGTGTAAATGTCATGCCGTTTGAATTTGAGCAATATGACTGGCCGTTCAGCCAAGCACCACCACGCTGTCGCTAGTCACAACTTCTGGAGCAGTACATGAGTGGATGCCTTCACACAGCACGTCAGCTGTTCAGAGAAAAAAACAAGTGCCCATCAACCTACTTGCTGAGCTTATTTTAGAAAAAGTCATTTACAAAAGTAAACCTTTAATAGTGAACATAAAATATGCTAGCTACGGTTAATAGTGAACATAAAATATGCTAGCTACGGTTGATAGTCTGTAAAGAATGATAGAAAGACAACTACTGTAGCATTGATACACAGTGAGGCAGGATTTAACTTGACCACGCCCCCTGAGTAGGGTACATAATAGCCAGAGGCCGGACTTGAACCCGATCGAACATCTCTGGAGAGACCTGAAAATAGCTGTGTAGCGATGCTACCCATCCAACCTGACAGAGCTTGAGAGGATCTGCAGAGAAGAATGGGAGAAACTCCCCAAATACATGTGTGCCAAGCTTGTAGCGTCATACCCAAGAAGACTCCAGGCTGTAATCACTGCCAAAGGTGCTTCAACAAAGTACTGTGTAAAGGGTCTGAATACTTATGTAAATGTGATTTAGTAAAAAAACTAAACCTAAAAACCTGTTTTTGCTTTGTCATTATGAGTTATTTTGTATAGATTGATGAGGGAAAACAAACTATTTTATCCATTTTAGAATAAGGCTGTAAAGTAACAAAAAGGTTGAGGGGTCTGAATACTTTCCGAATGCCACGTGGTGGTGTATAGGTTATTTACTAATGGTGTGCCAAATAGTCGGACAAAACGAGCATCTTAACGGATTTTGGCAATTTACTGTATACGATGTTATTCTTTTTTGTAAGAATCATCTGAAACTAATACATTTTCGGGTGCCAGCACACATCTTTCTCATGTCAGTCAGTCATGTGTCTGTAAAGAGAAAGACAGGCTGTATGTTGATCCTGCTGCTCTGATTCGACAGAGTGAAGTTGTATTTCTCCATCCGCACCCTGCTCAAAATCTGCAGCAGTTAAAATGGGCACGTAGTTATTTTGCCAACATCTACTTAAACATATTAAAACACTTCTGTTATTTTCATTCACAAGTATTATTCCATCTCATTATCAACTGTCAATTTATGGATACGATTACGAGTAAGGCCATGTGGGCACACCCATACTATTTACTGTGCTTTGATTGACAAAGGGCAAGCTTGACTTGTTTATAAAAGTTGTCGAACTGACTGAATAAAGTCGATCTCATATCGTTGCCTTTCATAAATCATACAACCTAGTTGTCCATGGTATCGCATCCAGACAACTACTCTAAAGATCTTGTTTGCATTTTTCGATATGAAGTCCATCCGGACTTGCCAGAAAGTGACATTGAAGTGAGTGACTCGTCAATAGCCTACCGAATTGTCTCGGTAACAGAGCTGTTCATTTGGCTACCCTAATATGCATACAGGTAGGCATTTTTGCAATGATCTGCAGATAAATTATGAAAACATTCAATAAAGATGGTGGATCCTCCTCACTGCAAGAACAATAGGTAGGCTAGTGGAGAGAGCCTCACTGTGGTCCAAAATGGGATAATGGCGCAGGAGGGAATGGCGGCCATTTTACGGGGTCCTGACAAATTGAACCATTTTGTGTATTTTCGGCGCTGATAGTAAATTTATTTTTATTTTTTATTTTTATTTTACATAATGTTTCTGCCATCCTATGACTGAAAAGAGCTTCTGGACATCAGAACAGTTATCCCTAACCTCCATTTGGACAAGAACTTCTACTTCAATGAGTTGGAGGCTGGATGAAACTGGATCAGCTCCGTTCGAGTCCATCCTATCAATGTGATCTGAAGAGCTGTAATATCCTAGGTTTCTCTGGGTCGTGGCTGAACAAGGACACGGTAAATAAAAATCTAGCTGGTTCTCTATACATCAGCAGAACGTCTGCATCGGGGAAGCTCAGAGGGGGTGTGTCTCTTTGTTAACAACAGCTGCTGCACCATCTCTAATATTAAGGAAGTCTCGAGGTTCTGCTCGCCCGAGTTAGAATACCTCATGATGAGCTGTAGACCTCACTATCGAGAAAGAGAGTTTATCTATATTGTTTGTAGCCGGTTTACCGCCAATAACCGATGCTGGCACTAAGGCGACACTCAATGAGATGTATAGGGCCATAAAGCAAACAAGAAAATGCTCACCCAGAGGAGGTGCCCCTAGTGGCCGGTGACTTTAACTTCTTCTGGCTGCAAGCCCGACGTCGGTACACTTATGACAACAGCCAGCTCAAGTGCAGGGCGCGAAATTCAAAATATATATTTTTAAAATATTTAACTTTCACACATTAACAAGTCCAATACAGCATTTGAAAGATAAACATCTTGTGAATCCAGCCAACATGTCCGATTTTTAAAATGTTTTACAGCGAAAACACCATGTATATTTATGTTAGCTCACCACCAAATACAAAAAAGGACAGACATTTTTCACAGCACAGGTAGCATGCACAAAGCCAACCTAACTAACCAAGAACCAACCAAGCTAACCAAGAAACAACTTCATCAGATGACAGTCTTATAACATGTTATACAATAAATCTATGTTTTGTTCGAAAATGTGCATATTTAGAGCTGAAATCAGTGGTTACACATTGTGCTAAGGTAGCATCTTTTTCCCAGAACGTCCAGATATTTTTCTGACTCTCACATATTCTGACCAAATAACTATTCATAAACATTACTAAAAAATACATGTTGTATAGGAAATGATAGATACACTAGTTCTTAATGCAATCGCATGTTAGAATTCTAAAAATAACTTCATTACGACACAAGGCTTACGTTATGGCGAGCGAGTGCCCAAAACCTGGGCGCAAAACTAATAGTACACAGTTCGACAGATATATGAAATAGCATCATAAAATGGGTCCTACTTTTGATGAGCTTCCATCAGAATGTTGTACAAGAGGTCCTTTGTCAAGAACAATCGTTGTTTGGATTTAGAACGTCCTTTTTCCCTCTTGAATTAGCAAGCGCACTAGCCAAGTGGCGCGAAGCTCTCCTTCCTGAACAAAGGCACACAACGCAACACGCCTAACGTCCCGAATAAATTTCAATAATCTAAAAAAACTATATTGAAAAAACATACTTTACGATGATATTGTCACATGTATCAAATAAAATCAAAGCCGGAGATAGTAGTCGCCTATAACGACAGCTTTTCAGAAGGCAATCCCCGGTTCCTTCTCGCGCCTTCCTGAAAACAGGAAATGGGTGACACGTCATTCCAAGAGGATTTATTCCACCTCAGACCAAGATAAACACTCCATTTCTTCTCTCACTGCCTCTTGACATCTAGGGGAAGGTGTATGACGTTCATGTATACTAATACGTATCATGCCCATTTATAGGCAGGACCTAGAACAGAGCATAGTTTTCAGACTTTCCACTTCCTGGTCAGGAAGTTTGTGCCAAATGAGTTCTGTTTTACTCACAGATATAATTCAAACGGTTTTAGAAACTAGAGAGTGTTTTCTATCCAATAGTAATAATAATATGCATATTGTACGAGAAAGAATTGAGTACGAGACCGTTTGAAATGGGCACCTTTTATCAGAGCTACTCAATACTGCCCCTGCAGCCAGAAGAAGTTAATATAGGAAAACTGAAATCTGCTTTACCCAATTTCTACCAACATGTCACCTGTCCAACTAGATGGAAAACAACTCTAGCTCACCTTTACTGCACAATTAATCAGAGACGCATACAAAGCTCTGACCTCAGCCTTCATTTGGCAAATCTGACCATAACTCTATCCTCCTGACTCCTGCTTACAAGCAAACACTCAAACAGGAAGAAGCAGACTGAAATATGTTCCGGGATTGATTCGATGGCATTGAGGAGTGTATCACAGTAGTCACCGGCTTCATTAATAAGTGCATTGATGACGTTGTCCCCACAGTGATTACAGGCAACATCCACACTGAGCTAAACATCATTTTTGATATAAAACAACATATAAAAAAATGTAACCTTCATTTAACTAGGCAAGTCAATTAAGAACAAATTCTTATTTACAATGACTGCCTACCCCGGACAACGCTGGGCCAATTGTGTGCCGCCCTATGGGAGTCCCAATCACGGCCGAATGTAATACAGCCTAGATTCAAACCAGGGACTGTAGTGATGCCTCTTGCATTGAGATGCAGTGCCTTAGACCGCTGTTCCACTCGGGAGCCCTAAAGGCTAGAGCTGCTGGTTTCAATGAGCGGGACACTGATGTGGCAGAGCTTGCAAACTATCATGGATTACGAAGGGAAACGCAGCCACAAGTTGTCCATTGATGCGAGCCTACAAGACAAGTTAAATACCTTCTATGTGCTTCGAGGCAAGCAACATTGAACTATGCACCAGCTGTTCCGGATGACTGTGTGATCAAACTCTCTGTAGCCGATGCGAGTAAGACCTTTAAACAGGTTAACATTCACAAGGCCGCAGGGGTTACCAGGACTCGTACTCAAGAGCAAGCGCTGACCAGCTAGCAAGTATCTACAATTACATTTTCAACTTCTCCCTGACCCAGTCTGTAATATCTACATGTTTTAAGCACACCACCATAGTCCCTGTCCTAAAGAATGCCAACGTAACCTGTCTAAAAAATGACTATCGCCCTGTAGCACTCACATCTGTAGCCATGACATGCTTTGAAAGGCTGATCATGGCTCACATCTACTACACCATCATCCCAGACACACAACAATTTGCTTACCGCCCCAACATATCCACAGATGACAATCTCTATTGCACTCCACAATACCCTTTCTCACCTGGACGAAAGGAACACCTATGTGAGAATGCTGTTCATTGGCTGCAGCTCAGCGTTCAACTCCATTGTGCCCTCCAAGCTCATTACTAAGCTAAGGACCCTGAGGGGGGGAAAAAAACACCTCCCTCTGCAACTGAATCCTGGACTTCCTAAAGCCCCCCCCCAGGTTGGTGACGGTAGGCAACAACACATCCGCCACGCTGACCCTTAACACAGGGGCCCCTCAGGGGTGCGTGCTTAGTCCCCTCCTGTACACCCACAACTGCATGGCCACGCACGACTTCAACACCATCATTAAGTTTGGAGACGACAACGATAGTAGGCCTGATCACTGAAGACAATGAGAGAGCATATAGAGAAGTCAGAGACCTGGCAGTGTGGCGCCAGGACAACAACCTCTCCCGCAACGTCAATTTAATATATTTTAAATTCAGGCTGTAACACAGGGATGTCAAACTCATTCCATGGAGGGTGTCTGCAGGTTTTTGTTTTCTTTCCTTTCAATTAAGACCGACAACCAGGTGAGGGGAGTTCCTTACTAATTAGTGACCTTACTTCATCAATCAAGAACAAGGGAGGAGCGAAAACCCGCGGACACTTTTGTTGTAAAGAAGAGTTTGACACGTACTGTAACACACGAAAATGTGGAAAAAGTCAAGGGGAGTGTATACTTTCTGAAGGATCTGTACATATCTACCTCAATTACCTTGTACACCTGCACTCGGCACTGGTACCCCGTGTATATAGCCAAGTTATCCTTACTCATTTTCTAGTTAATTCTTGTTATAATTTTTCCATTTATTTCTTGCGTTATAATTTTTCTATAAAATGTAAGCGTTTCACCGTTACTCTACACATGTTGTTTACAAAGCATGTGACAAAATAAAACGTTATTGGATTTTGATTTGAAATATGATAAAAGAAAACAGATTGAATTGTTTTAAAAGTTAACACCTGCTTCATTCTTCAATCATACCTGTATTGCAGAAAGCTGAGAAAGTGCCTCTTAAAAGGAAGCTTGAAGCCTGTGGAAGTCAGCAGTAGAAATAATGTTTGTCTGGGGGTTTATATCATATTGTACAACAGTTAATGAAACTAACACTGTAAAAGTGTGACATTTTTTAAAAATGCAGTGTTATTTCCTGATAGTTGCTGGTTGAAAATACAATCTAGCATTATAATGTACCAGAGGCCACCAAAATAGAGCTTGTCCGGGGAGCCTGGCTGGCTACTTCTTCTATTTGGCTAGCTACTCCATGCGTTTGTGGAAAAATGTGTGTGTGTGTGTGTGTGTGTGTGTGTGTGTGTGTATTATCCCACCTTCAGTGCTGTTTTGTATCTGGGTAAACCTGAAAAGCACACTCTGAGACTTGTTTTTTATTTTTCTCATTGATATTGAGTCTGATCCGGTTGTGTGTAGTCGAGGGCTCTGTTCTTATCTGCTCTTACTCAGTCATCACCAAGGCGAAGCACCTCCATGTCTGTAGCCGTGAAGGCCCTGATACACACACACAGGGCCATAAAGCAGTCTGGCTTTGGGCTCTTCCTGTCTGGCTATAAAAACCAGGGTAATCAAACCCAGTCGTACACACAGCCCCCCAACAACCAGGTTCTAATGCACCAACCATTACCAGTCACTACATCTCAACGTGAGGTGGTGTTTACCTTTCCAATACGTCCGATTGGAAAATACATTTATTAATAGGGCTGGGATTTGCCAGGGACCTTACGATACGATATTATCACGATAAGATACGTATTGCGATTGTCACGATTCTAAACTCAGCAAAAAAAGAAACGTCCTCTCACTGTCAACTACTTTTATTTTCAGCAAACTTAACATGTGTAAATGTTGGTATGAACATAAGATTCAACAACTGAGCTATAAAACTGAACAAGTTCCACAGACACGTGACTAACATAAATGAAATAATGTGTCCCTGAACAAAGGGGGGGTCAAAATCAAAAGTAAGAGTCAGTATCTGGTGTGGCCACCAGCTGCATTAAGTACTGCAGTGCATTTCCTCCTCATGGACTGCACCAGATTTGCCAGTTCTTGCTGTGAGATGTTACCCCACTCTTCCACCAAGGCACCTGCAAGTTCCAGGACATTTCTGGGGGGAATGTCAATCCGGCTCCAAATCGATCCCGCTCCAAAGTACAGTCCTCGGTGTAAGACTCATTCCATCGACAATAAACGCGAATCCGAACATCACCCGTGGTGAAACAAAACCGCGACTCGTCAGTGAAGAGCACTTTTTGCCAGTCCTGTCTGGTCAAGCAACGGTGGGTTTGTGCCCATAGGCAACATTGTTGCCAGTGACGTCTGGTGAGGACCTGCCTTACAACAGGCCTACAAGCCCTCAGTCCAGCCTCTCTCAGCCTATTGCAGACAGTCTGAGCACTGAGGGAGGGATTGTGCGTTCCTGGTGTAACTCTGGAAGTTGTTGTTGCCATCCTGTACCTGGCCTGCAGATGTGATGTTCAGATGTAACAACACCTGCACAGGATCGGTACACGTGGTCTGCTACTGCAGGGACGATCAGCTGTCTGTTCTGTCTCCCTATAGCTCGGTCTTAGGCGTCTCAGTACGGACATTGCAATTTATTGCCATGGCCACATCTGCAGTCCTCATTCCTCCTTGCACCATGCCTAAGGCACGTTCACACAGATGAGCAGGGACCCTGGGCATTTTTATTTTGGTGTTTTTCCAGTCAGTAGAAAGGCCTCTTTAGTGTCCTAAGTTTTCATAACTGTGACCTTAATTGCCTACCGTCTGTAAGCTGTTCTTGTCTTAACGACCGTTCCACAGGTACATGTTCATTAGTTGTTTATGGTTCATTGAACAAGCATGGGAAAGTGTTTAAACCCTTCACAATGAAAATCTGTGAAGTTATTTGGATTTTTACGAATTATATTTGAAAGACAGGGTCCTGAAAAGGGGACGTTTCTTTTTTTGCTGAGTTTATATGTATTGCGATTCGATGTTCATAACATATTGCTCACCATATGTCTGCTGCAGAGGGACAACAGCCATGAGCAGTCAATATACGTTTCAAAGGCTGATTAAAACTAGTCCTACTAACTGTAAATCTGAAATTCAACTCATTCTAAAGCTTTGGACACACCACGAATGGCTAAAAGCAGCAGGGCAGGTAGCCGTCCTATGGCTTGCTGTCACCACAGTGTGTTTCAGGGACCAACAGCAAGGTGTTACCAAGCAGTAGCTGTCTTATTCAACTGAACATGTCTACTATCCAGAAAATAACCATGTTCGCCCCTAAAACACCTCATTACCCATTTGAAACTATGTGTTGTTGCCCTGGCATCACCACAGCTCTAGGCATGGCAGAGAAGAGCTGATTGGATGAGGAGTGAGTGGGTTGAAGCAGACTATAGCAGGTTAGGAGAGCACTGTGACTGGAGCTGTAGAGTTCTCCTGGCTCACGTTGTCACTGGACACTGATCTGAGGTCAGTTTTGTTTTTCACCAAAGTCATTCCTTGGAGAGCCAAGTGTCTGCAGGTTTTTGCTCCTGACTTGTGGGGGGGGGGAATCAGAGATCCGGCATTTACAAAATTACACTGATTGGCCCAAGGGGGGCGCTATAATAATCAACTGAAATTCCAAACTTTGAACAAGCTTATATCCTATCCCTTTTGAGCTATAGTCATGACATGTTGTACATACAGTTGGAAACACCTACTCATTCCAGGGTTTTTCTTTATTTTTACTATTTGTTTAACCAAAAAAGGTGTTTAATCAAAATATATTTTATATTGGAGATTCTTCAAAGTAACCATCCTTTGCCTTGATGACAGCTTTGCACACTCTAGGCATTCTCTCAACCAGCTTCATGAGGTAGTCACCTGGAATGCATGTCAGTTAATTTGTGGAATTTCTTTCCTTCTTAATGCATGAGCTAGTCAGTTGTGTTGTTACAAGGTAGGGGTGGTATACCGAAGATAGCCATATTTGGTAAAAAACCCAAGTCCATATTATGGAAGGAACAGCTCAAATAAGCAAAGCGAAATGACAGTCCATCATTACTTTAAGACAAAGGTCAGTCAATTCGGAAATCAGAGTTCAAGTAACAGACATCTCAACAACTGTGTGAATCAGGCCTTTATAGGTCAAATTGCTGCAAAGAAACCACTACTAAAGGACACCAATAAGAAGAGACTTGCTTGGGCCAAGAAACACGAGCAATGGACATTAGACCGGTGGAACTCTGGTCTGATGAGCCAAATTTGAGATTTTTGGTTCTAACCGCTGTGTCTTTATGAAACGCACATGTGTTTATGAAACGCACATCTCCACATGTGTGGTTCCCACCATGAAGCATGGAGGAGGTGGTGCGATGGTTCTTTGCTGGTGACACTGTCAGTGTTTTTTCTATTTTTTTTTAAATTGATGGCACACTTAACCAGCATGGCTAACACAGCATTCTGCAGCGATACACCTTCCCATCTGGTTTGCACTTAGTGGGACTATCATTTGTTTTTCAACAGGTCAATGACTCAACACACCTCCAGGCTGTGTAAGGGCTATTTGACCAAGACGGAGAGTGATGAGCGCTGCATCAGATGACCTGGCCTCCTCAATCACCCGACCTCAACCCAATTGAGATGGTTTGGGATGAGTTGGACCGCAGAGTGAAGGAAAAGCAGCCAACAAGCCAGCATATGTAGGAACTCCTTCAATACTGTTGGAAAAGCATTCCTCATGAAGCTGGTTGAGAGAATGCCAAGAGTGTGCAAAGGGTGGCTACTTTGAAGTATCAAAAATCTACTTAGATTTGTTTAACACTTTTTTTGTTAGTACATGATTCCATGTGTGTTATTTAATAGATGTCTTCACTATTCTTCTACAGTATAGAAAATATAAAAAATAAAGTAAACCCCTTGAATGAGTAGGTCAAAACTTGACTGACTCGATAAGCTCATTCACAAAAAGTTCACATTATATAAGTGTGTGTAGACTATGTATAGGTACTTTAATTCCATACAGATACAGTTGACAATAAATGTTGTTAATGTTTCTAGTTGTCACTAACAGGCCCGGGGGGGGGAGGGGGGGATCTGCATCATTCGAGGCGGACGACATGTTTACAGTTGCCTTGTTTCAGTTTGTATATGCCTACTTCCTGCTGTCACAGAGGACAAAGAATAACGGTTCGTGCAGACCACAAGGTAAACAGACCACAGCTAACTTCCCTTTTAGGAGTAATGACAACAACTGATAAGGGATTACAAGATAGGCTATATTATAAGGTATAAAGTGATACTAGGTCACTCGAAGTTCTATATTGTATGAGGTCAACTCAACCTATCCACCACCAATATGTGCAGCCTTCACTACCAGCACCAGAGAAAAAGGGGACATAAGGGAGGATTTCTTACCTGAATCTCATATAAATGAGCGATGTGGAACTGGACTGTAAATAGAAAGAGAGAGTTACAAACTGATAGAAAGGACTGGAGATTAAATCACTTACAGTGTGCTCTCTCACATTTCCCCTTAGTGATGAAACCAAACAGAAGCTCCAGCTGGTAGAAATTCATGAAATGGAGAAAAACATGTTTTTTTACAGAGAGAGTTATGGCAAATACATCCATGCACCGCCTCTGACTCCCCTGGGGCACCGCCTCTGACTCCCCTGGGGCACCGCCTCTGACTCCCCTGGGGCACCGCCTCTGACTCCCCTGGGGCACCGCCTCTGACTCCCCTGGGGCACCGCTTCTGACTCCCCTGGGGCACCGCTTCTGACTCCCCTGGGGCACCGCTTCTGACTCCCCTGGGGCACCGCTTCTGACTCCCCTGGGGCACCGCTTCTGACTCCCCTGGGGCACCGCTTCTGACTCCCCTGGGGCACCGCTTCTGACTCCCCTGGGGCACCGCTTCTGACTCCCCTGGGGCACCGCTTCTGACTCCCCTGGGGCACCGCTTCTGACTCCCCTGGGGCACCGCTTCTGACTCCCCTGGGGCACCGCTTCTGACTCCCCTGTGGCACCGCTTCTGACTCCCCTGTGGCACCGCTTCTGACTCCCCTGTGGCACCGCTTCTGACTCCCCTGTGGCACCGCTTCTGACTCCCCTGTGGCACCGCTTCTGACTCCCCTGTGGCACCGCTTCTGACTCCCCTGTGGCACCGCTTCTGACTCCCCTGTGGCACCGCTTCTGACTCCCCTGTGGCACCACTTCTGACTCCCCTGTGGCACCACTTCTGACTCCCCTGTGGCACCGCTTCTGACTCCCTGGGTGCAGACGGAAGGAGTCTGCATGGTGTGTGGCTACAGATGGGAGAGAGGTTAGGTTCCCAATGTGTGTGTGTGCATAAAATTGCTCACATGTACGTGTGGCAGAGTCTGAGCTTTAGCGAGCAGCTCTCTGCCGATTCCTTCTAATGTGGTCTCCTAGGCAACTCAATCTCAGGCAGGTGGTCGGAATGAGCGTGTTTGTGTGTGTGTGTGTGTGTGGCCTTAAACCCCAGGGTCAGGCGTACAGACCATGGGGAAATGGCACGGCAACCGGGAGTAAATAACGAAATGATAAAAATATCCAGACAGCGTTCTGTGCCCTTTCTTTTACGTGGTTAATACTGACAAATGACCAAGTCAACCTGACACTGTCATTATGGATAATGCATCATCTCACATAGCTAGTGAGTACATAACTCCACATGCTGGGGACAAAACAGGAAGGAGAATTCATTGGGGTTTCAGTGACGGTACCAAACAGGAGAGGAATGGTGTGCTTGAGTGTGAGTGTAGAAGTGGGGGTGTAATGTTACTTACTTTCAGCTTTGGACAAAGTGCAGGGGTTGGAGTCAATCAAAGCCAGCTGAAAATGCTGCAGAGAGAGAATGCATGTCATTAAGGAGGGTTTCTATGCAGCGTTGGTCCATTATGACAAAGGTTAGCAATTCACATGAAGTATACAAACATGTCCGGTCCCGCCAGGCTTACGAACACCAGCTAAAGTATGACAGTGCAACGGACAGAGAGGACGTTCAAAGACAGGGTTGACCATGTGACTAGCCTCCACAACCCTGCTGCAGTGTCTCCTCAACAGCAGACCCAACTCTCTGCGGATGCACACGGCCTAGCAACCAGCCTCTCCAACCCTGTTCCTGGAGAGCTACCGTCCTGTAGGGTTTTTTCCCAACCCGAATCTAGCACACCCAAATCTAATAATTAGCTGGTTGATAAGCTGAATCAGGTTAGTTACAACTGGGGTTGGAGTGAAAACCTACAGCAGGGTCTCTCTACAGGGACAGGATTGGAGTGAAAATATACAGGAGGGTAGCTCTCCAGGGACAGGATTGGAGTGAAAACCTACAGCAGGGTCTCTCTCCAGGGAAAGGGTTGGAGAGCCCTGCCTTAGAACATATCATTTTCCCAACTCCCCTAGTCCTGTGTGTGTAGACCTGAATGGAACTGGATGTGTGTATAGGGTATGTTGTTCCCATGGTGACTATTAAAACCTACTCAAAACCTAGAGTCCTCAGAGCATGTGCAGACCAGCTGGCTGGAGTGTTTACGGACATACTCAATCTCTCCCTATCCCAGTCTGCTGTCCCCACTTGCTTCAAGATGTCCACCATTGTTCCTGTACCCAAGAAATCAAAGGTAACTGAACTATCGCCCCGTAGCACTCACTTCTGTCATCATGAAGTGCTTTGAGAGGCTGGTTAAGGATTATATCACGTCTACCTTACCTGACACAATAGACTTCAATTTGCTTAACGTCCCAATAGATCCACAGACGACGCCATTGCACTGCACACTGCCCTATCCCATCTGGACAAGAGGAATACCTACGTCAGAATGCTGTTCATTGACTACAGCTCAGCCTTCAACACCATAGTACCCTCCAAGCTCGTCATTAAGCTCGAGGCCCATGGGTCTGAACTCCGCCATGTGTAACTGGCTCCTGGACTTCATGATGGGCCGCCCCCAGGTGGTGAAGTTCGGAAACAACATCTCCACTTCGCTGATCCTCAACACAGGAGACCCACAATGTTGCGTGCTCAGCCCCCTCCTGTACTCCCTGTTCACCCATGACTGCATGTCCACGCACGCTTCCAACTCAACCATCAAGTTTGCAGAGGGGACAACATTAGTAGTCCTGGTTACCAACAATGACGAGACAGCCTACAAGGAGGTGGTGAGGGCCTTGGCAGAGTGGGGCCAGGAAAATAACCTCTCTTTAGACGTCAACAAAACAAAGGAGCTGATTGTGGACTTCAGGAAACAGCAGAGGGAGCATGCCCCTATCCATATTGGATGGGACAGCAGCGGAGAAGGTGGAAAGCTTCAAGTTCCTTGGCGTACACATCACTGACGATCTGAAATGGTCCACCTAGAGACAGTGTGGTGAAGAAGGTGTGACAGCTCCTCTTCAACCTCAGGGGCCCTCAGAAACTTTACAGATGCACAATTGAGAGCATCCTGTCAGGCTGTATCACCGCCTGGTACGGCAACTGCACCGCCCACAAACGCAGGGCTCTCCAGAGCCTGGTACAGTCTGCACAACGCATCACTGGGGGGACACCTACAGCACCCGATGTCACAGGAAGGCCAAAAAGATCATCAACCACCCAAGCCACTGCCTGTTCACCCCGCTATCATCCAGAAAACGAGGTCAGCACAGGTGCATCAAAGCAGGGACCGAGGGCCTGAAAAACAGCTTCTATCTCAAGGCCATCAGACTGTTAAATAGCCATCACTAGGTGGCTACCACCCGGCAACTCAACCATGCACCATAGAGGCTGATGCCCTATATACATAGACATGGAATCACTGGCCACTTTAATAATGTTTACATACTGCTTTAATCATCTCATATGTATATACTGTATTCTATTCTACTGTATTTTAGTCAATGCCACTCCGACATTGCTTGTCCTAATATTGATATATTTCTTACTTCCATTATTTTCCTTTTAGATGTGTATTGTTATCAATTGTTAGATATTACCGCACTGTTGGAGCTAGGAGCTCAAGCATTTACTACAATCACAATAACATATGCCAAATATGATTTGATGTGTAATCAATATGGAGATGGCTCGATCTATAGGCTAGTGGCAAGTCCCCCCCCACCCAACAAAACTGTGATACCTCTACCCGAAAACACCACCAAGGTCTCCCATATATCAAAATGATGGTTGCGTAAAACAATTTTACTGCAAAAGTGGTTAAATCTATAGATATTTTGACACGCACCCATATCTCAAACAGTGAATAGTAATGCTGGGGGGGGGGGCACAAGGTCATGTAACCCAATATTGCAAGCTCAGATTGATGTGGAATAGGAGTAGTCAATTGTCTGCCCTACATATAATGCATTCGAAAGTATTTCAGACCACTTGACTTTTTCCCCCTTTTGTTAAGTTACAGCCTTGTTCTAAAATGTATTAATTGTTTTCCTCATTAATTTACACACAATACACCATCATGACAAAGCAAAAACAGGTTTTAGACTTTTGTAAATGTATTTAAAAAAAGAAACAAATACCTTATTTACATAAGTATTCAAGTACTTTGCGATGAGACTCAAAATTGAGCTCAGGTGCATCCTGTTTCCATTGATCATTCGAAAGATGTTTCTACAACATGATTGGAGTCCACCTGTAGTAAATTTAATTGATTGGACATGATTTGGAAAGGCACAAACCTGTCTATATAAGTTCCCACAGTTGACAGTGCATGTCATAGCAAAAACCAAGCCATGTGGACGAAGAAATTGTCCGTAGAGCTCCAAGATAGGGTTGTGTCGAGACACAGATCTGGGGAAGGGTACCAAAAAATGTCTGCAGCATTGAAGGTCCCCAAGAACACAGTGGCCTCCATCATTCTTAAATGGAAGAAGTTTGGAACCACCAAGACTCCTCCTTGAGCTGGCAGCCAGGCCAAACTGAGCAATCACGGGAGAAGGGCCTTGGTCAGGGAGGTGACCAAGAACCCGATGGTCACTGACAGAGCTCCACTGTGGAGATGGGAGAACCTTCCAGAAGGAAGATCAACATTCTCAAAGCTACACTATTTCAACATGTTGTTGTATTAAATCATTATAGTCTAAACTGTGACTTAGAATGAAATGAAAAATGCCTAATTAGGTTCCGTCTACAGTTCTTTTGAATAATTTTTCAAAAACATGTGTGGCCAGCGTCTGTGGCTTCAGGCTCATGCGTTGGTGCCTGAATAGCAGACCAGCAGTAGAGAATATCAGAGCTTGCAGAACCACTGGGAATGCTAAATACCCTTCTGGTCACTCTTTCTAGGCTGGGCAGGGATGTATAGTTGTTTTTTCCTGTAGGTAGGCCTAAAGGATTATAGGTAAAATAACCCTATCAAAACAGAAAGCTTCTTGAGCGGTAACTTGCCAGGCCTATCGGGCCAAAATCAATGATGGCCTATTGTATAGATAATATAACGAAAACTAATGAAACTTAAGAGATCAGATTTTTTTGTTTTGCTACAATGACACACTTAGCTAGCTACCCACCTGATTCCTTTATGTTATAGCATGTGCATGTACTAAGTACAACATCATGCTTTTGGGAGACTTGTCTTTTCAGATTTCACAATGATTCTTTAATTGTGGACATTACATCACCACACTCTCTCTCTTGCTCCTCCTAATCTTTAGCAGAACACAAGTAGACCACAAATGCATGCTGGGCTGGGCATGCCCTGAGCTCGAGAAGTGAGTGTACCCGAGGTAGGCGGTAGGCCCCAGTCTCAACATGTAGTTTAGGCCTCTACTGGTTTCAGTGTCATGTTCTGGTCATGACCCAGTAATCCTGGAGAGCTGCAGGCTTTTGTTCCAGCCGAGCTATACCACACCTGATACCACAACCTACATTTAGGCACCAAGTGTTAGTGTTGGGCTGGAGCGAAAGCCTGCACATGCTACACCCCTATCAGAGTATTACTAGCAGAGCGAAGCTGAAGTGGAGCGAGCAATGGAGCGTGCCCAATTTGACTGGAGCGTGGCGCCAATTTCCCCAAAGGCTGGAGTGTTGGCCTTCTTGCCCGGTCCAATTACGCTCCAGTAATGTTCACTTCACGAGCTCAGGGCATGCCTGGCCCAGCATGCATTGGTAGTCAAAGATGAGGAGGAAATGTAGTGTCCACAACTAAAGAATCATTGTGAAATGTGAAAAGACAGGTATCCCAAAAGCATAATGGTGTTCTTAGTACGTGCACATGCTATAACATAAAGGAACCAGGTGGGTAGCTAGTGTGTCATTGTTGCAAAGTATTTCTAAACTAAAAATCAGATCTCTTAAAAGTTTTGTTCATTTGTTCTATTATCTATACAATAGGCCATCATTGATTTTGGCCCAATATGCCTGGCATATTACCTCATTCAAGGAGATTTTCCATTTTGATAAGGCCATTAGGTAAAATAACCCTTAGGCCTACAAAGAGAAAAAAATTAATAAAACACATCCCTGCCCAGCCTGGTAAGAGTGGCCCGAAGGGTGTTTAGCATCCCCAGTGGCTCTCCAAGCGCTGAGAGGGTAGTCTCTACTGCTGGCCTGCTCTCCAAGCGCTGAGAGGCTAGTCTCTACTGCTGGCCTGCTCTCCAAGCGCTGAGAGGCTAGTCTCTACTGCTGGCCTGCTCTCCAAGCCCTGAGAGGCTAGTCTCTACTGCTGGCCTGCTCTCCAAGCGCTGAGAGGCTAGTCTCTACTGCTGGCCTGCTCTCCAAGCGCTGAGAGGGTAGTCTCTACTGCTGGCCTGCTCGCCAAGCGCTGAGAGGCTAGTCTCTACTGCTGGCCTGCTCTCCAAGCGCTGAGAGGGTAGTCTCTACTGCTGGCCTGCTCTCCAAGCGCTGAGAGGCTAGTCTCTACTGCTGGCCTGCTCTCCAAGCCCTGAGAGGGTAGTCTCTACTGCTGGCCTGCTCTCCAAGCGCTGAGAGGCTAGTCTCTACTGCTGGCCTGCTCTCCAAGCGCTGAGAGGCTAGTCTCTACTGCTGGCCTGCTCTCCAAGCGCTGAGAGGGTAGTCTCTACTGCTGGCCTGCTCTCCAAGCGCTGAGAGGGTAGTCTCTACTGCTGGCCTGCTCGCCAAGCGCTGAGAGGGTAGTCTCTACTGCTGGCCTGCTCTCCAAGCGCTGAGAGGGTAGTCTCTACTGCTGGCCTGCTCTCCAAGCGCTGAGAGTCTCTACTGCTGGCCTGCTCTCCAAGCGCTGAGAGGGTAGTCTCTACTGCTGGCCTGCTCTCCAAGCGCTGAGAGGCTAGTCTCTACTGCTGGCCTGCTCTCCAAGCGCTGAGAGGGTAGTCTCTACTGCTGGCCTGCTCTCCAAGCGCTGAGAGGCTAGTCTCTACTGCTGGCCTGCTCTCCAAGCCTGCTCTCCAAGCGCTGAGAGGGTAGTCTCTACTGCTGGCCTGCTCTCCAAGCGCTGAGAGGGTAGTCTCTACTGCTGGCCTGCTCTCCAAGCGCTGAGAGGGTAGTCTCTACTGCTGGCCTGCTCTCCAAGCGCTGAGAGGGTAGTCTCTACTGCTGGCCTGCTCGCCAAGCGCTGAGAGGGTAGTCTCTACTGCTGGCCTGCTCTCCAAGCGCTGAGAGGCTAGTCTCTACTGCTGGCCTGCTCTCCAAGCGCTGAGAGGGTAGTCTCTACTGCTGGCCTGCTCTCCAAGCGCTGAGAGGGTAGTCTCTACTGCTGGCCTGCTCTCCAAGCGCTGAGAGGGTAGTCTCTACTGCTGGCCTGCTCTCCAAGCGCTGAGAGTCTCTACTGCTGGCCTGTTCTCCAAGCGCTTAGAGTCTCTACTGCTGGCCTGCTCTCCAAGCGCTGAGAGGCTAGTCTGCTCTCCAAGCGCTGAGAGGCTAGTCTCTACTGCTGGCCTGCTCTCCAAGCGCTGAGAGGGTAGTCTCTACTGCTGGCCTGCTCTCCAAGCCCTGAGAGGGTAGTCTCTACTGCTGGCCTGCTCTCCAAGCGCTGAGAGGGTAGTCTCTACTGCTGGCCTGCTCTCCAAGCGCTGAGAGGGTAGTCTCTACTGCTGGCCTGCTCTCCAAGCGCTGAGAGGGTAGTCTCTACTGCTGGCCTGCTCTCCAAGCGCTGAGAGGCTAGTCTCTACTGCTGGCCTGCTCTCCAAGCGCTGAGAGGGTAGTCTCTACTGCTGGCCTGCTCTCCAAGCGCTGAGAGGCTAGTCTCTACTGCTGGCCTGCTCTCCAAGCGCTGAGAGGCTAGTCTCTACTGCTGGCCTGCTCTCCAAGCCCTGAGAGGGTAGTCTCTACTGCTGGCCTGCTCTCCAAGCGCTGAGAGGCTAGTCTCTACTGCTGGCCTGCTCTCCAAGCGCTGAGAGGTAGTCTCTACTGCTGGCCTGCTCTCCAAGCCCTGAGAGGGTAGTCTCTACTGCTGGCCTGCTCTCCAAGCGCTGAGAGGCTAGTCTCTACTGCTGGCCTGCTCTCCAAGCGCTGAGAGGGTAGTCTCGACTGCTGGCCTGCTCGCCAAGCGCTGAGAGGGTAGTCTCGACTGCTGGCCTGCTCTCCAGACACCATCGCTTGAGCCTGAAGCCACAAACTCTGGCCAAACTCATGTTTCGAAATGTTGTTTAAATGCTGAGCGCTTAATGTCACTGCCAGCCTAGAGTGTCACTCTCGCAAATGCTTCACAATGTAGTTCTTTGTAGGCTATGGCCTAGAAATAATTTAAATAAAATAGCCAAAAAAATACATTTTTATTCATTTTTAGGCTACCTGTCTGGCTCCTGAAATATTTAGTGTTTATATGCTTTTTAAAAACGACATGTCGCCCATTTGAAATTAGTGATTTTAATGAATGGAGCGAATTTGGAGCGTCAGTTTTTTTTTGGAGGAGCAGTTTTTTTTGGGAGGAGCGTTTTTTTTTTTGTGAGGAGCGTTTTTTTTTTGGAGGAGCGTTTTTTTTTTGGAGGAGCGTTTTTTTTTTGGGGGGAGCGTTTTTTTTTTGGAGGAGCGTTTTTTTTTTGGAGGAGCGTTTTTTTTTTGGAGGAGCGTGTTGTTAGCGGAGGAGCGTTTTTTTTTTGGAGGAGCGGTTGTTAGCGGAGGAGCGGTTGTTAGCGGAGGAGCGGTTGTTAGCGGAGGAGCGGTTGTTAGCGGAGGAGCGGTTGTTAGCGGAGGAGCGGTTTTTAGCGGAGGAGCGGTTTTTAGCGGAGGAGCGGTTTTTAGCGGAGGAGCGGTTTTTAGCGGAGCTGTTGGAAAGGATGTGCACAAGCACCACTCCATGAGCTTTGAATTCCGACCGCTCAGCTCACATACTCTGACCCCTACACAAATACACCGTGACAATAATGCTTAAGCTACAAAAAACATATCACAGGTTCTGCAGCACGCCTTATTACTCTGTCTTAGACAACATCTTATTGCCATCACCAGCCTGTGACATACCAACAGAACATAGTATAATTAAGCAATAAGGCACGAGGGGGTGTGGTATATGGCCAATATATCACGGCTAAGGGCTATTAGGCGCGACACAAACTCCCGAGGTGCCTTATTGCTATTATAAACTGGCTACCAACATATTAGAGCAGTAAAAATACATGTTTGTCATACCCGTGGTATACGGTCTGATATACCATGGATGTCAGCCAATCAGCATTCAGGGCTCAAACCACCCAGTTTATAATAAAAGACATACTGTAACATATGCACATTCTGTACTGGTAACGCAACACTGGAAACTGGAAGCACACTGTACTGGTAATGCAACACTGGAAACAGGAAGTAAAGGACTGTAACCCAAATCAAAGAGATAAGGCATAACACCTCATCAAAAATAACAACAGACAGAGGCGCCTGTCTAAAATAAATATACTTAAGTGTCACACACACACACACACACACTTGTCAATGTCAGGCAGATAGAAATCAGGGTACCTCAGCCAACCTCCCTCCCCCCTCTCTATTTCCCACACCTCAGTCAGGGCTGGCAGAGTGTAAGTTACAGTTCAGCTAATCAGACACACGTGCACACACACACACACACGTGCACATCAGCTGAGGAGATATACCTGGAACAAACAAACACATCTTCAAAGTCACACACACTCAACATGGAAAATGTATCACTAGACCAAAACACAAACAATACTCTACTATGCATGCCAAACCTTCTGTACGGTGCAGGACCATCTTCCAGCAGCTCTCTACAGCTCCCCCTTGCCCCTTCTCTCCCTCTACAGCTCCCCCTTGCCCCTTCTCTCCCTCTACAGCTCCCCCTTGCCCCTTCTCTCCCTCCATCTCTACAGCTCTCTACAGACTGCTGCAGTAGAGGATCTCCCTCCCTCCCCAGGAAGAAGGATTCTCATCAGCTGACTAATATGTACCAGTAATTCCTCTAGTGATCCCTTACCCTCTCCCTCTGTCTCCCTCACTGCCTACATTAGCACCTGCTGAGAGAGTGACTGAGTGGGTGTGTTTGTTGTAGATACAGTAGCATGTGGTGTCAAAAGCACATCAATTTATGCAAAATGGCTGGATATTTCCATAAGTTGGCTCATTGATTCCTTTTACATGAAAATACAAACCGTCTCTATGCCTTTTCTCCATCCAGCCAACTTACCACTGCCTCTCCCCCCCTCCCTCTTTCAGGAGGGAGGGAAACCACTTCTATTAGGCCGTATGCACCAACCCTCCCTTTTCTATCTCTCCCCTCCTTTACCCTCTCTTCACTCAGCCTCCCTTCCATTCAGTCTGCTCGTACCCTCTCTTCACTCAGCCTCCCTTCCATTCAGTCTGCTCGTACCCTCTCATCACTCAGCCTCCCATCCATTGTCTGCTCGTACCCTCTCATCACTCAGCCTCCCTTCCATTCAGTCTGCTCGTACCCTCTCATCACTCCTCCCCTCCTATTTTCTCTCTGCTCACACCTCCTCCCGCTCTCTCTGTGTAGATAACTGGGCCAGTGTGTGTGTGACTAAGGAAGAGAGAGGACATGCAGCATGTGTGTAGCCTGTTCAGCTCAATACTGCTGCTTGCACACACACGGTAGCCTCATGAACCCAGTGCTGCACACACACACACACAGTGTTCCACAGAGCTGATAGGCCGTCAGCAGGCCGTCAGCAGCCAATCAACGGGAAGCCAGTGCAGAACCAGACAGACAACTGGCCTGTTCCTCTCCTCTCCCAGGGTAGGATGTCCCTCGCTGGCCATCTCCCCGGTCCTGAGAGAACCCAGAGTCTCCATAACAACATGTGTATCCATCCACAGCCAGTCATTTAGATTAGGTCACTTTCTAGGCCTAGAGTGATGGAATTCAACATGCTGAGAGATGTAGCTGAAGCAGCCTTATTTGGATCCCTGAGGACTATTCCCCTAATCCAATATACTGCATGCAAATCCACAGTTACATATAGCACGCAAATCCACAGTTACATATAGCACGCAAATCCACAGTTACATATAGCACGCAAATCCACAGTTACATATAGCACGCAAATCCACAGTTACATATAGCACGCAAATCCACAGTTACATATAGCACGCAAATCCACAGTTACATATAGCATGCAAATCCAGTTACATATAGCATGCAAATACATAGTTACATATAGCATGCAAATACATAGTTACATATAGCATGCAAATACATAGTTACATATAGCATGCAAATACATAGTTACATGGTAAGTAGCCTAGCGCAGGGGTTTTCAAACTGTGTCCACTATTGAAAAAATATTTGTAGGAATTTGTCCATGTAAAAATCATTATTTTATAAATATCGCTAGCTGCAACAGAATACCATCATGGATACCACTTATATGTCTCTGCGTCCAGAATGAAGGAAGGTATCATGCTAGCTGTTCCTGTTCATCCAACTCTGGTTGAAGTAGATAAAGGGATTCATTGACAAAATCTCAAACTATCCCTTTAATATGGAGCCAATTAGTTTTTTCCCCTGTATAGATAATTCTTAGGTGGGCCGACTTAGTGGACATTTTCGGAATGTAAAAACAGTTTGTGTCAACTTAAACGACCAAAACTAGATAAAAAGTACACTGAGCTATATATATATATATATATATATATATATTTTTTTTTTTTTTTTTTTTTATAATACCATCTCTGTGAACAAACAATCAAATAAAATCTGGAGTCAGGGAGAATAGAACATGTTTGAACAGTGGAACAACATTAGCCATGGCAAAATGCATAGAATTTGGGGAAATTAGCTTAAACTGCAAAAGGGTCCCTCATCTCCATGCCAAATGTGTAGAATTTCCCAAAATTTGCTTAAAAACTGGTAATTTTCTCTTAGCTCAATGGAAACATTTCTACAATTGCAGAAAATGTGCTTTGCAAAAGCAACATGTTCTCTACACCGCCATGATACCTTTCTAGCTAATAGACTGTCAGAATTTACACTTAGTTCCATATTCCATGTAAACCCACCGTTCCATATTCCATGTAAACCCACCGTTCCATATTCCATGTAAACCCACCGTTCCATATTCCATGTAAACCCACCGTTCCATGTAAACCCACCGTTCCATGTAAACCCACCGTTCCATGTAAACCCACCGTTCCATGTAAACCCACCGTTCCATGTAAACCCACCGTTCCATATACCATGTAAACCCACCGTTCCATATACCATGTAAACCCACCGTTCCATATACCATGTAAACCCACCGTTCCATATTCCATGTAAACCCACCGTTCCATATTCCATGTAAACCCACCGTTCCATATTCCATGTAAACCCACCGTTCCATATTCCATGTAAACCCACCGTTCCATATTCCATGTAAACCCACCGTTCCATGTAAACCCACCGTTCCATGTAAACCCACCGTTCCATGTAAACCCACCGTTCCATGTAAACCCACCGTTCCATGTAAACTCACCGTTCCATGTAAACTCACCGTTCCATATTCCATGTAAACCCACCGTTCCATATTCCATGTAAACCCACCGTTCCATGTTCCATGTAAACCCACCGTTCCATATTCCATGTAAACCCACCGTTCCATATTCCATGTAAACCCACCGTTCCATATTCCATGTAAACCCACCGTTCCATGTAAACCCACCGTTCCATATTCCATGTAAACCCACCGTTCCATGTAAACCCACCGTTCCATATTCCATGTAAACCCACCGTTCCATGTAAACCCACCGTTCCATATTCCATGTAAACCCACCGTTCCATGTAAACCCACCGTTCCATGTAAACCCACCGTTCCATATTCCATGTAAACCCACCGTTCCATATTCCATGTAAACCCACCGTTCCATATTCCATGTAAACCCACCGTTCCATATTCCATGTAAACCCACCGTTCCATGTAAACCCACCGTTCCATGTAACCCACCGTTCCATTTTCCATGTAAACCCACCGTTCCATATTCCATGTAAACCCACCGTTCCATATTCCATGTAAACCCACCGTTCCATATTCAATGTAAACCCACCGTTCCATATTCCATGTAAACCCACCGTTCCATATTCCATGTAAACCCACCGTTCCATATTCCATGTAAACCCACCGTTCCATATTCAATGTAAACCCACCGTTCCATATTCAATGTAAATCCACCGTTCCATATACCATGTAAACCCACCGTTCCATATAGTCCATGTAAACCCACCGTTCCATATTCAATGTAAACCCACCGTTCCATATACCATGTAAACCCACCGTTCCATATACCATGTAAACCCACCGTTCCATATACCATGTAAACCCACCGTTCCATATACCATGTAAACCCACCGTTCCATATTCCATGTAAACCCACCGTTCCATGTAAACCCACCGTTCCATGTAAACCCACCGTTCCATATTCCATGTAAACCCACCGTTCCATATTCCATGTAAACCCACCGTTCCATATTCCATGTAAACCCACCGTTCCATATTCCATGTAAACCCACCGTTCCATATTCCATGTAAACCCACCGTTCCATATTCCATGTAAACCCACCGTTCCATATTCCATGTAAACCCACCGTTCCATATTCCATGTAAACCCACCGTTCCATATTCCATGTAAACCCACCGTTGCATATTCCATGTAAACCCACCGTTCCATATTCCATGTAAACCCACCGTTCCATATTCAATGTAAACCCACCGTTCCATATACCATGTAAACCCACCGTTCCATATTCCATGTAAACCCACCGTTCCATATTCCATGTAAACCCACCGTTCCATATACCATGTAAACCCACCGTTCCATATACCATGTAAACCCACCGTTCCATATTCCATGTAAACCCACCGTTCCATATTCCATGTAAACCCACCGTTCCATATTCAATGTAAACCCACGTTAGACTCAGACAGCCTACTACATGCTACTCCTCTCTGAGCTCTGCTGGGAATAATAGCACCATTCAACCCCTAGCCCTATCCAATGCATGGCAGCTCTAACCCTGTCTGGTTCAGAAGCCCTCAGGTGCGTGTGTCTGGTCTGGACAAAACAAAGTATACATTCAGACGTATCACTTTCACAGAGGAGAAAAGACACAGAGATCCACCCTAGCTTATAGTGTCAATGGCACCAGACAGGCCTACACACCCACCAAACAGGCTATTATTTTCTACACATAATCCAGTAGGGAAGATCGTTCTGTGAAATAGGAGACATAGACGGTCATAAAAGAGAGCACTGATTTAATCGTGCAGAAGAGAAGCTGGTAAGACCATGCTAGTGTTAGACTGGGGAGGGATCTGTTGACCCCTAGAGGGTACTAGGGCAGTGGGTCTCACTCCTGGTTCTGGAGGGCTGCAGTGTGCTGGCTAAGAGGGTTGTGTATCATGTACAGTACTAGACAGGCTACATACCTAGGCTACATACCTAGGCTACATACCTAGGCTACATACCTAGGCTACATACCTAGGTTACATACCTAGGTTTACCCAGCAGCAGGCTGTCCCGACTAAAGAAAATCTTGGTCGACCAAAAGTTGTCTGTTCTTTTAACCAATCGATTGGTTTACATTTTTAAAAGTGTATTTTTACATATATAGACACACCCTTATGTGTTTTAATAAAATCAACCATATGCATTGAGCTGGTCTGATTCTTTAAGCTTACGGTTTGATGAAATAAGACAAAATGATTCAAGAGAGAGGCAGAGATCTAGATATGTTGACATTCTCGATATTGTTGATATTCTAAAAAAAAAAGACCCAAGCCAATAATAACACATGCCTAATGATACACTTCTCCAATCATTCATTACTGCTGCAGTGCGTGATGTAGCGCTGAGTGGAAATAGGAAGAACATTTCATGTCTTATAAAAATAAGTGTTGAAAGTGCCGTGTAAGAACTTAAAACATGAATTCAATCAAAAACAGCAGCTCTTTCGTGTATTCTTTGACAGTCTCGCTCTAGTCATTGATTTAAATGTTTTGAAATCTCACTGTATCAACTTTGCTGTAGCTTTCTTTTATGTGAGCGGTAGATTTATAGTGCACTTGATTTGCTCACAATAAGGATTAGGCACAATAGAGGAATTTGTGGTTTGCCTTCAAAATAACAGTGATGCAAATTTGACAGTGATGCAAATTAATACAAAAAGTAGAATTATGTCATACTTTTATTTTGAAGGCTAACTGCAAAATCCACTACTGTGACTAATCCTTATTGTGGCTAGCTTCACATAGATGGGTCTGACCACCAGTAGTCAAATAAGAACTGTCTTATAAATGAGGGTTTTTGGGGAAGAACATTGTTTGCATCCATGAGCTAGCTTTTTTTTATGACCAGCACTGTAGGTGCGCCAGACAACTTTACCATCATCATGGCATACGTATCAATGAATCACTGTGACATGAAATACGAGTGATAGTGTAATCAATGTGTAATAACTACGAAAGAAATGTATGAATGCGTTAAATTATTATGTGACGTGCAGTCATATTCAGGTCCTGATTGGTCAACAAGCTTATTTGACACCTCAAATAGTGTTATTTGACGTGTATATTTTTTGACACGCAAAGACCCAAACGGCGTTCCATGGAAATCCTGGTTGAGAATGAAACGACTGAACAACGAAACAGCAAGTAAGTAAGTGAAAGAAATAGGTTTTGATTATGTTTTACTAGTAATGGGGACATACGTAAATGCTAACAAAATTACTTTTTGGTCAGTGTGGTGTGTGTGTGTGTGTAACCTTTATTTAACTAGGCAAGTCAGTTAAGAATAAATTCTTATTTACAATGACGGCCTACCCCGGCCAAACCCAGACAATGCTGGGCTAATTGTGCGCCACCCTATGGTACTCCCAATCACAGCCGGATGTGATACAGCCTGGATTCAAACCAGGGACTGTAGTGATGCCTCTTGTACTGAGATGCAG
This sequence comes from Salvelinus namaycush, assembly GCF_016432855.1. Lineage (NCBI taxonomy): Eukaryota > Metazoa > Chordata > Actinopteri > Salmoniformes > Salmonidae > Salvelinus > Salvelinus namaycush. The sequence goes on along the minus strand of NC_052319.1, from coordinate 38,905,714 downwards.
TGCCTTAGACCGCTGCGTCCATGTGTGTGGGTGTGTGTGTTAACTATTTAACTATACTAGAATGCTTAAAAGGCAGCTAAAATTTTAAATATAAGTTATCGGTATCTTTTTTTTTGGCAAGGAAAATATCAGATATCGGTATCAGACAAAAATGTAATATCGGTGCATCACTACCCAAAATGAGTAATGGATCTCCTGCACCTAAATATAAACAATACCAGCACCCAAAATGAGAACCGGAACCTATTTCAGTCCAAGTCAAGCACTGATAAGAAGTAATCAGGTAGGCATGTTCTATGATGTTTCCACTGGATCAGAACATAACATGTTTCTCTTTCACGCTGAGAGGTTACTGAAAGGGAGAGAGCTGGAAAGATGTTTCAAATACATTGAGGAACTGTTGTCATTCTCAATGGATGTAAAAACAGACTTCGTTTGATTGCTGTTTGAGGTGAAGAAAACATTACTTTGAGAAGCTCCACAGGTCATTAGTGGTGGTGTGTTAAGCAAATCAAAAATAATCACATCCCCCATATACATTTGCTCACAGCCCAGGTAGCCTATATACTTCTACGCATAATCAGGTGCGCGTCCTTACTCAACATTGACAGAATCGCTCCAAACTAAAGATAATGGACTAAATTGAATTGACAAAACTTGTAAATGGAATGAAATAAACAAAAACTTGTTTCTTGCAAGCGTAGCATAGGTTGTGCGCTCTGCAAACAATGTGTCCCCTCCAACAATGTGAACGGTAAGACTAGATTAATTAAAATAATAATAAAGTGAATGCATTAACATAAATTACCATAATCTAACAAACGTAGATTAGAAATGACAGGAATTGCGGTAAATCGTACTACTGGTGATACATGTAATGGGGAAGTGATATAGACTAAAAATCAAATGCAGTCGACTAATTGGGATCAGCCCTTTAATAGTAGTAGTACATACCTTCAGACTGGACTCGTAATCGGTGTTGCCTTTAAACATGAGGCCCAGTCTCATGTGGATCTCTGTGGCTCGGGAGAAACTGGGGTCAATATAGAGCCCATCCTGAAATGCTTTTATCGCCCTGCATACAGAGAGAAACAGGAGGAGAGCGTTAAACATAGGATGGAAGAAAACACACACACACACACACACAAAAATAACTAATTCACAAAAGCAAAACGTGTAGAAATAACCATATGTTAAATGAGGATGCTTTTTTTCTGGGATAAAAAAAATCGAGGAACAAAAACCTTGACACGCTCCTACTGTTGTTAAATACATTTGTATTTTACATTCAGAGGCATGGAAGAGTCCTGCAGTTCTTTACTAGAGCATCTCTGGATTGAGCCACAGAGATCGAGAGAGAATGAACAGAAGCAAGAGGGCAAGCACTGCTGTTACCTTGGCAACATAACCCCCACCCATAACAACACTGATGTAAACCACAAACTATATAGGCTGCAAAATAAACCTGACCCACACTAATGCTTCACCCCTCTGATATACAAATACCCATATTCAACACATAACCAAACAATTACAAGAACCTACACAAACAAAAAAATCCACTCACAGTGCAGTTGTGAAAACAAAGGCTATCGCATGTCAGGGGACTGCCACAGCATGAGAGACTACAGTAGAAACACTGATCTCACTACACACAAACACATAGGACAAGCATTCTGAACCCATTGGCCTCAATACCCCTCCTTTCCCTGTTTTAAATCCTTCATCCCTCCCGCTCTCTTATTCATCCGTTCCTTCCAGAGTGGTAGGCACATAACCTTCTCTAGGCTGGAACAGATTGTCAGTGAAAATGAGTGTACAGCAGACAAGCTAACAGAAAACCAGACAGGTAGAGAGAGGAGGCATAACATTAAACAGTCCCCAGGCCAGACAGACTGGTAGAGACAGAGGGAGAACAAACAGTCCCCAGGCCAGACAGACTGGTAGAGACAGAAGGAGAACATTAAACAGTCCCCAGGCCAGACAGACTGGTAGAGACAGAGGGAGAACAAACAGTCCCCAGGCCAGACAGACTGGTAGAGACAGAGGCATAACATTAAACAGTCCCCAGGCCAGACAGACTGGTAGAGACAGAGGGAGAACAAACAGTCCCCAGGCCAGACAGACTGGTAGAGACAGAAGGAGAACATTAAACAGTCCCCAGGCCAGACAGACTGGTAGAGACAGAGGGAGAACAAACAGTCTCCAGGCCAGACAGACTGGTAGAGACAGAAGGAGAACATTAAACAGTCCCCAGGCCAGACAGACTGGTAGAGACAGAGGGAGAACATTAAACAGTCCCCAGGCCAGACAGACTGGTAGAGACAGAGGGAGAACATTAAACAGTCCCCAGGCCAGACAGACTGGTAGAGACAGAAGGAGAACATTAAACAGTCCCCAGGCCAGACAGACTGGTAGAGACAGAGAGAGAACATTAAACAGTCCCCAGGCCAGACAGACTGGTAGAGACAGAGGGAGAACATTAAACAGTCCCCAGGCCAGACAGACTGGTAGAGACAGAGGGAGAACATTAAACAGTCCCCAGGCCAGACAGACTGGTAGAGACAAAGGGAGAACACCACACCACTGACTGAACCCCAATAATACCAGAATTATGCTATTACTGACAAAATCCTGTTGCATTATCTAATGTAGGGAATATGTCCCACTGCTCTACTAGTCCAGCCCTGTAGCTCACTAGGACCAGACTACTGCTCTACTAGTCCAGCCCTGTAGCTCACTAGGACCAGACTACTGCTCTACTAGTCCAGCCCTGTAGCTCACTAGGACCAGACTACTGCTCTACTAGTCCAGCCCTGTAGCTCACTAGGACCAGACTACTGCTCTACTAGTCCAGCCCTGTAGCTCACTAGGACCAGACTACTGCTCTACTAGTCCAGCCCTGTAGCTCACTAGGACCAGACTACTGCTCTACTAGTCCAGCCCTGTAGCTCACTAGGACCAGACTACTGCTCTACTAGTCCAGCCCTGTAGCTCACTAGGACCAGACTACTGCTCTACTAGTCCAGCCCTGTAGCTCACTAGGACCAGACTACTGCTCTACTAGTCCAGCCCTGTAGCTCACTAGGACCAGACTACTGCTCTACTAGTCCAGCCCTGTAGCTCACTAGGACCAGACTACTGCTCTACTAGTCCAGCCCTGTAGCTCACTAGGACCAGACTACTGCTCTACTAGTCCAGCCCTGTAGCTCACTAGGACCAGACTACTGCTCTACTAGTCCAGCCCTGTAGCTCACTAGGACCAGACTACTGCTCTACTAGTCCAGCCCTGTAGCTCACTAGGACCAGACTACTGCTCTACTAGTCCAGCCCTGTAGCTCACTAGGACCAGACTACTGCTCTACTAGTCCAGCCCTGTAGCTCACTAGGACCAGACTACTGCTCTACTAGTCCAGCCCTGTAGCTCACTAGGACCAGACTACTGCTCTACTAGTCCAGCCCTGTAGCTCACTAGGACCAGACTACTGCTCTACTAGTCCAGCCCTGTAGCTCACTAGGACCAGACTACTGCTCTACTAGTCCAGCCCTGTAGCTCACTAGGACCAGACTACTGCTCTACTAGTCCAGCCCTGTAGCTCACTAGGACCAGACTACTGCTCTACTAGTCCAGCCCTGTAGCTCACTAGGACCAGACTACTGCTCTACTAGTCCAGCCCTGTAGCTCTCTAGGACCAGACTACTGCTCTACTAGTCTAGCCCTGTAGCTCACTAGGACCAGACTACTGCTCTACTAGTAGCTCTCTAGGACCAGGGTTGGTTGGAGACCACAGCTCTAGCCCTGTAGCTCTCTAGGCCCAGGGTTGGTTGGAGACCACAGCTCTAGGCCCAGGGTTGGTTGGAGACCACAGCTCTAGCCCTGTAGCTCTCTAGGCCCAGGGTTTGTTGGAGACCACAGCTCTAGGACCAGGGTTGGTTGGAGACCACAGCTCTAGCCCTGTAGCTCTCTAGGCCCAGGGTTGGTTGGAGACCACAGCTCTAGGACCAGGGTTGGTTGGAGACCACAGCTCTAGGACCAGGGTTGGTTGGAGACCACAGCTCTAGCCCTGTAGCTCTCTAGGCCCAGGGTTGGTTGGAGACCACAGCTCTAGGCCCAGGGTTGGTTGGAGACCACAGCTCTAGCCCTGTAGCTCTCTAGGCCCAGGGTTGGTTGGAGACCACAGCTCTAGGACCAGGGTTGGTTGGAGACCACAGCTCTAGCCCTGTAGCTCTCTAGGCCCAGGGTTGGTTGGAGACATCTGGTAACATTACATCTGATAGTGCTGCATTCCTCTGTAGCCTCTAGCTGTTGAAAGTAAGTTGTAGTACATAGAGGGAACCCAGATTACATGCTTCCCTGTAGCCCCCTAATCAAAGTTTGTTTGCGTACACAGATTTGCAGAAATGTTTGTGTTTCTAGCTCCAACAGGGCAGTAAGACCTAGCAAGAAAAAAAATACAACAATAGATATATAACCCAGGTCGAGGTGAGAATTATTTAAAATACTGTTTGAAGATTAGGGTTTCAGATGTTTTCGGAAGATGGCCAGGGCTCTGCTGTCCTAGCTGAGCGGGAGCTGCCCTCTCGTAGGAGCAGGGTGACATGAGAACTTAGGAAGGTTAAAGACCAGGCGAGCGCCAGTGTTCTGGATAAGTTGCAGGGGTTTGATGGCACAAGCAGGGAGCCCAGCCAACAGAGAGTAGCAGTAGTCCAGACAGGAGAGGACAAGTGCCTGGATTAAGACCTGCGCCGCTTCCTGTGTGAGGTAGGGTCGTACTCTACGGATGTTGTAGACCATGAACCTGCAGGAGCAGGTCACTGCTTTGATGTTTGCGGAGAACGACAGGGTATTCTCCAGGGTCACGCCAAGTTTCTTTGCACTCTGGGAGGGCGATACTGGAGTTGTCTACCGTGATGGTCCGACTGTTGGCTTTACAACACGTAGATTCAAGATGGCTCCTAGTCAGGGCAGTAACACTTCCTAGCTGCATCATTCTCTATGGAATTACTCAAATGTAGATGCATAATGAATGCCTAGACAACATGTAGATTCAAGATGGCATCAAGTTGCATCAGACACATTCTAGCAGAATTTCTCCATATGGAAACCAACATAGTGGGCCTACCTTCTCTGTCCTGCCTGGGCCTCTGAGGAGGAGGGCTGCACTGACCTAGACAGGGAGAAAGGGCACCTACAGTAGTCAATATCAGGCAATGCCACAGATGCCTAACACCACTACACAGCCAAAGCAAAGTACTTACTCAACAAGGTCCCAACTTCAACTCCAAAGTACAGTAATATATTCCCTATAATAGGTATATGGGGAGTGAGAGTATTTTGGTAAAAAGATTCTGTTGTGATTTAAATTATTTAGTTAGGCTTATTTGGTTATAGTGGCATCCGTGGTAGTCGCTCGTCCCATACACTTTACAGGCTTGGATAGTGGTAGAAAACAGTGAGGTAAGCATGTGAAGAGACCGAGACACAGTACTGTTAACAACACAGCAGGGTCTGGTAACTGGTTACCTGGCTGAGACAGACAACGAAGACTGAACACTGCATTCCACACACAAAGCACCCTACTGCAGAGGCAAAGTGTGAGCAGACAAATAAAATTGTTCGGGAGAAAAATAATATCCCATTGCGAAAATGTTTTTTATCCTATTCATCGATGGAAATACCAGTTGATGTAAATCGGTCTATGGGTTCATTTGCATAATTTAAAGGAACTAAATTGGTGTGTATTCGTTATGCATCTCATTTATCACATGCACACAGCATACAGACAGAACGGAAAAAAACGCCAGACAACGCTTTTATAAGCCCAATCATAGCGCAACAATTCTAAATGAAATCGTGTGTTAAAAAAAGTTTTGGGGCCATGATTAAAAAAGTGTGCTTCTCATTCGCCATTCAAATGCTTAGGCAACGAGCTGGAGGCTGTAGGCATTTTTAAACATATAGCTACTTCTTTTTTATTACTTGAACGATTCGCTTCAAAGTAGCCTTGGCAAAATGCGACCATATCCGGAGGCAACTATTTTATTAAGACTTTCAAAAGCCTTTGAAACCAGTAGCCTATTTCTATTTGGTTTTCAACTTGCTTTCATTGTCCAGTAGCCAAATGCACATTTGTGCGTAGTCTACTGCCTTGTGCACTAATCATTTTAAGAAATTATAGTTTATCAACATTTTAAGCTAAATGTTCTGATCAGATTCATTGCTTTTTAAGTATTTTATTGTAGTCTAGACCTACTGGTTGTATGAATTTGGGATCCATCGTCCCACAACTGTTCTGGAGTCTGTTTGGGCTATTTCTTTCTCGACAAGTTGACCAATTGAATAGGTCAACTTTTCTACTATGGGGCAATAGTAGATTAACTTAGGCTCATAGGCGGCGTGTCCATAAGGTTAGGGGAAGCTTTCCCCAAGTAATTATATAGCCTACTTCTGTCTATACATAAATAAATACAATCATTCAAAATAGGCTACTAAAGCATGATTTGAACACAGAGGATCATTAGCTTGTTTTAAACCGCATTGCCTACAGTTGGAAAGGCAGGCAGCGCATGTAATTTGGGCAACGCGCGTGAGTTATACCAAATAGACGATTGTTGAGTTGCAACTGCCAGCGAAAAGTAGAGGCCCAGCCAGGCATATTGCAATATTTTAAAAATGTAAGTCGCGGGGAAAAAATAAGTTTGGAAAGCAAATGGCTCTTGCTGTAAAGAAAACACATTTTAAAAAACAAATCTGCTTTTTAATTATCAAAATTCTCAACTTAATTGATCGAACAACAGTAGGCCTATAGCCTATCTTATTGGCACCAGTGGAAAGCATCGGCCATATTCCCGGTGAGTGAGCACTGTGCATATTCACCATCATTGTTGGGTGTTTAGACAATTTCCCCCTCCAGTTTAGATGAACGTCATATTCTATTTGTCTCCCCCCCTTCTCATAAGCCTTATATACACTACCATTCAAAAGTTTGTAGTCACTTAGAAATAGCCTTGTTTTTGAAAGAAAACGCTCATTTTTTGTCCATTAAAATAACAAATTGATCAGAAATACAGTGTAGATATTGTTAATGTTGTAAATGACTATTGTAGCTGGTTTTCAATAGAATGTCTACATAGGCATACAAAGGCCCATTATCAGCATTCATCACTTGTGTTCCAATGGCACGTTGTGTTAGTTATTCCAAGTTTATAATTTTAAAAAGGCAAATTGATCATTAGAAAACCCTTTTGCATTTAAGTTAGCACAGCTGAAAACTGTCGTTCTGATTAAAGAAGCAATAAAACTGGCCTTCTTTAGACTAGTTGAGTATCTGGAGCATCAGCATTTGTGGGTTCGATTCCAGGCTCAAGATGTCCAGAAACAAATAATTTTTTTCTGAAACTTGTCAGTCTTAGCTTGTTCTGAGAGATGAAGGCTATTTCATGCGAGAAATTGCCAAGAAACTGAAGATCTTGTACAATGCTGTGTACTACTCCCTTCACAGAACAGCACAAACTGTCTCTAACCAGAATAGAAAGAGGGGTGCACAACTGAGCAAGAGGACAAGTACATTAGAGTGTCTAATTTGAGAAACAGATGCCTCACAAGTCCTCAACTGGCAGCTTCATTAAATAGTACCCGCAAAACACCAGTCTCGACAGTGAAGAGGTGACTCCGGGATGCTGGCCTTCTAAGCAGAGTTGCAAAGAAAAGCTATATCTCAGACTGGCCAATAAAAATAAAATATTAAGATGGCCAAAATAACACAGACACTGGACAGAGGAACTCTGCCTAGAAGGCCAGCATCCCGGAATCTCCTCTTCCCTGTTGACGTAGAGACTGGTCACACCCCCAACACAAACTCTGTCCACAATAATGCTATTTAAGACAGCATATCACACTACGCCCTCTCCCCACGCTTTAACCTTTTCATGATCGTAACTTAAGCTCGAGTGTATGAACGTAAAAGGATTTCCTTTCCCTGAACTGTCAGCTGCCTAACTTCCTCTTTCCTCCCCCCACCCACCCGAAACTCAAACAGGCTTTAGTCTTGCTGCATATCAAAACGTCTATATTTGCTGTACGTAGTATTCTGGGCTGTCTGACCTACAATTGACAGAGGCAGTAAAAAGCAACATTCTTAGAAAAACAAGTGTCATACAAAGCAATGGCAGCACTAATAAACATTACTCATATCATGTGTATATACTGTATTTTATACCATCTACTGCACCTCGTCTATGCCGCTCGGCCATATACTTACATGTACATATTCTCATTCACCCATTTAGATTTGTGTGTATTAGGTAGTTGTTGGGGAATTGTTAGATTACTTGTTAGATATTACTGCACTGTCAGAACTAGAAGCACAAGCATTTTGCTAAACATCTGCTAACCATGTGTATGTGACCAATAAAATGTTATTTGAATTTAAAGTATGAGTTTATAGAATGAAAGAAGCACAATTGACTCAACAGTCAATCCCATCAGTCAGGTTAGGGTGCAATGAAAACACACACACAGTAAGGAACATACAACAGCTACACAAATGTAATGTACTATATAGCCTGTGTATCACTACACAGGCCCACGAGGCCAAGCAACTCCAGGTCTCAAGCTAATGAAAGCACACTATCGTCCAAAGGAAAATACTGTGAACGCGTACTTACCAGTGAAATGTGTTGTAATGGAAGTAGACCAAACCAAGGCCATATAAAAAGCCAGCATTCTTGAGAGAGGGAGAAAAAACTTTAGTGGCAGGAACATTTAGTCTATTTCTCAAACAGCATTGGTAAAAAAAAATATTAAAAAATTATAATAAAATTTAAAAAATTAAAGATACCATGTCTGAACCACACCGATTACTCAGTCAAGTTTCAACAACAAAAAGGACACTTCACATCCCTCTAGGATTCATCTGGGATTTTGTTGTGATATTTGCAGAGGGGGACACTTCACATCCCTCTAGGATTTATCTGGGATTTTGTTGTGATATTCGCAGAGGGGGGGGACACTTCATTTCGCAGTGCCAATTGACATTTTTGCATTGCAATATGCAAAGATACAATTTGTCACAAAAAAGCACAAAAATGTTGATGGTTTTATTGTTTTATGAGGAAATAGTGCTGTGATTAGTCAAGTTTGCAGGCCCTCGCATTGCCTAATATGAAGGGAATTGTTGATTTTGCCCACAAAAAATGATAATGCAATCCTGGAGGGATTGATATCACTAACATACAGTCCTGACTGAGTCATCTAAATGGAAAGTGTTTAGTTGGCCTAGCCAAACAACAGTAGCTCCTCATCCCTCTCAGGATTAAAGTGCATTCTATGCCCATAAGGTCAATGGCAGAGTAGAGGCCTAAATACCTACTGCAGTTTGTTTCCAAAGAGTGAAATTCAGAGGTTACCATTGTGTCCCAGAAATTCACCTTTCAGAGGTTACCATTGTGTCCCAGAAATTCACCTTTCAGAGGTTACCATTGTGTCCCAGTAATTCACCTTTCAGAGGTTACCTTTATGACTCAGTAATTCACCTTTCAGAGGTTACCTTTATGACTCAGTAATTCACCTTTCAGAGGTTACCTTTATGACTCAGTAATTCACCTTGGAGGTTACCATTGTGCCAGTAATTCACCTCATTGTGCCATAGTTTCACATGACACTTTAGTACCGGTATCAGTCACAACCGAAAGCCTCTAACCACAGAACCTCCAACTCATACAGACATTCCAATCAACCAGAAAACAAATGTCATTCTCAATACCAATCAGATGTAAATGTTCTTAATAAGAATGACATTTTTTGGGGGTGAGAGGAAGAGAGCGGATCAGACAGAGAGCATGGCTGAGGAGTTAGGAGGAGAGGATCAGGCAGCATGGCTGAGGCATTAGGAGGAGAGGGGAGAGGATCAGACAGACAGCATGGCTGAGGAGTTAGGAGGAGAGGATCAGGCAGCATGGCTGAGGCATTAGGAGGAGAGGGGAGAGGATCAGACAGACAGCATGGCTGAGGCGTTAGGAGGAGAGGAGCAAACAGACAGCATGGCTGAGGAGTAAGGAGGACAGGGGAGAGGGTCAGACAGACGGCATGGCTGAGGAGTAAGGAGGAGAGGATCAGACAGACGGCATGGCTGAGGAGTAAGGAGGAGAGGATCAGACAGACGGCATGGCTGAGGAGTAAGGAGGAGAGGATCAGACAGACGGCATGGCTGAGGAGTTAGGAGGAGAGAGGATCAGACAGACAGCATAGCTGAGGAGTTAGGAAAAGAGAGGATCAGACAGACAGCATGGCTGAGGAGTTGGGAGGAGAGAGGATCAGACAGACAGCATGGCTGAGGAGTTAGGAGGAGAGAGGAGAGGATCCGACAGCATGGCTGAGGAGATGTAAATGTTCTTAATAAGAATGACATTTTTTGGGGGTGAGAGGAAGAGAGCGGATCAGACAGAGAGCATGGCTGAGGAGTTAGGAGGAGAGGATCAGGCAGCATGGCTGAGGCATTAGGAGGAGAGGGGAGAGGATCAGACAGACAGCATGGCTGAGGAGTTAGGAGGAGAGGATCAGGCAGCATGGCTGAGGCATTAGGAGGAGAGGGGAGAGGATCAGACAGACAGCATGGCTGAGGCGTTAGGAGGAGAGGAGCAAACAGACAGCATGGCTGAGGAGTAAGGAGGACAGGGGAGAGGGTCAGACAGACGGCATGGCTGAGGAGTAAGGAGGAGAGGGTCAGACAGACGGCATGGCTGAGGAGTAAGGAGGAGAGGATCAGACAGACGGCATGGCTGAGGAGTAAGGAGGAGAGGATCAGACAGACGGCATGGCTGAGGAGTAAGGAGGAGAGGATCAGACAGACGGCATGGCTGAGGAGTTAGGAGGAGAGAGGATCAGACAGACAGCATAGCTGAGGAGTTAGGAAAAGAGAGGATCAGACAGACAGCATGGCTGAGGAGTTGGGAGGAGAGAGGATCAGACAGACAGCATGGCTGAGGAGTTAGGAGGAGAGAGGAGAGGATCCGACAGCATGGCTGAGGAGTTGGGAGGAGAGAGGACCAGAGACAGCATGGCTGAGGTCAATATCATTACATGAGGTCAATATCATTACATTTGACTTTTTAGATTTGAATGTATGCATTAATGAATCAATTATTTAAATCACACAGTCAATTTGACAAACTGCTTCCCTTCCATTTGGGACTTATTTTATTGATCAACAACATCTGCATAGAAGAAGCAATCTGTTATTTTATAAGTCTGCGCTGTCTCTTTAAGACCCATTACATCTCAGACACAGACAGACAGCGAGGCTCGAGCTAAGATGATCTTGACTGGGAAAGAGGTGAGGCGGGGGAGATGAAGTCAATGAATAAAGTTACAAGTTATAATGGACATTGTTTTGCGAACAGTAATTAAATATTTTCAACATTTCTACATGCATTATTAGAGTTGAACTTCTGTGCAGCGTAACTGATGCAGCCCAGACTCCCAGTGAGTGCAGTGGTTCCTCAGGACAGACAGACTCTAGCCACTAGAACTAGCTATGAGTAAGTGGAGCAGGCGATAAGGGGACATCGGCTGCACTGACAGACTTGATCCTCTCTCTTAGTCAGTAGACGACGTGAGACACATTTGACAGAAGTACCGAAAGCAACAAACATTTTAGTACCAAACCGTTATTTCAGGTTCTAGTTTCGGAAAAAGTACAGAAGTTTCAGTATACCATGCAACACCATTAATAATTCATCGATACGCATCGGTCCCCAGAGTAAGACGATGTGAGAGTTGAGAAAGTGAGAGAGGATGCGTGAGTCTGAGTAAGAATGTTTCTGATAGCCTGCCAGCCTATCCTTCACATTCACCTCACGTATCCCATGAGACAGACAGACTCAGTCAATGTTTTGACCATTTCTTCCACAGACTCAGGGAGTATAGCCAACCTCCCTGCTCCTCCCAGTCTCAGCATAGCTCAGTCAAGTCCTCTACCCCAGACCTGGCTCCTCGCCAACAGTCTCACACTCAAGCTCCAACCCTACACCCCAGCTTCAGCCCTCTGCCCAGTCCCAGGTAGCCCTTCCTTACTCCAGTCTAAAGCCACAGCCCTTTCTCCCAGGCAGCCCCAGTCACAGTCCCAGAACCCGAACCGCAGCCCGGGAGAGATCATCAAACACTTCCCCAGCTCTGCAGCAGTGAACAGGGGCAGAAACACAACACTGTCTATCCACATCACGGTCACATCCCCAACACCTCATCTCCACTCACACGCCAATGGGTACCACGGCAGACTGGAACTAACATCCATCCTCCTCTTATCCACCCACACTGGGCAGGGAGAGGACACACCGCATGATAAGAGCTGGTGGCTGGCCTGGCCGGGTCAAACGGTCGACTGAATATGACCCTGGAGAACAGCTTCCCTGGTCTAACACCATTCCTTTATGAACAGACTGGCATCGTCAAGGTGGTTGTATGCAGTTGAATGCCAAGACAACAAGGGATCAGCAGTCGACAGCTAGATCTACTTGGACACGCGGCGTTTCAGAAAGTAGCAGTCGACAGCTAGATCTACTTGGACACGCGGCGTTTCAGAAAGTAGCAGGCGACAGCTAGATCTACTTGGACACGCGGCGTATCAGAAAGTAGCAGGCGACAGCTAGAGCTACTTGGACACGCGGCGTTTCAGAAAGTAGCAGGCGACAGCTAGAGCTACTTGGACACGCGGCGTTTCAGAAAGTAGCAGGCGACAGCTAGAGCTACTTGGACACGCGGCGTTTCAGAAAGCAGCAGGCGACAGCTAGAGCTACTTGGACACGCGGCGTTTCAGAAAGCAGCAGGCGACAGCTAGAGCTACTTGGACACGCGGCGTTTCAGAAAGCAGCAGGCGACAGCTAGAGCTACTTGGACACGCGGCGTTTCAGAGAGCAGCAGGCGACAGCTAGATCTACTTGGACACGCGGCGTTTCAGAGAGCAGCAGTCGACAGCTAGATCTACTTGGACACGCGGCGTTTCAGAGAGTAGCAGTCGACAGCTAGATCTACTTGGACACGCGGCGTTTCAGAGAGTAGCAGTCGACAGCTAGATCTACTTGGACACGCGGCGTTTCAGAGAGTAGCAGTCGACAGCTAGATCTACTTGGACACGCGGCGTTTCAGAGAGTAGCAGTCGACAGCTAGATCTACTTGGACACGCGGCGTTTCAGAGAGTAGCAGTCGACAGCTAGAGCTACTTGGACACGCGGCGTTTCAGAGAGTAGCAGTCGACAGCTAGAGCTACTTGGACACGCGGCGTTTCAGAGAGTAGCAGTCGACAGCTAGATCTACTTGGACACGCGGCGTTTCAGAGAGTAGCAGTCGACAGCTAGATCTACTTGGACACGCGGCGTTTCAGAGAGTAGCAGTCGACAGCTAGATCTACTTGGACACGCGGCGTTTCAGAGAGTAGCAGTCGACAGCTAGAGCTACTTGGACACGCGGCGTTTCAGAGAGTAGCAGGCGACAGCTAGAGCTACTTGGACACGCGGCGTTTCAGAGAGTAGCAGGCGACAGCTAGAGCTACTTGGACACGCGGCGTTTCAGAAAGTAGCAGGCGACAGCTAGAGCTACTTGGACACGCGGCGTTTCAGAGAGTAGCAGGCGACAGCTAGAGCTACTTGGACACGCGGCGTTTCAGAGAGTAGCAGGCGACAGCTAGATCTACTTGGACACGCGGCGTTTCAGAGAGTAGCAGGCGACAGCTAGATCTACTTGGACACGCGGCGTTTCAGAGAGTAGCAGTCGACAGCTAGATCTACTTGGACACGCGGCGTTTCAGAGAGTAGCAGTCGACAGCTAGATCTACTTGGACACGCGGCGTTTCAGAGAGTAGCAGTCGACAGCTAGATCTACTTGGACACGCGGCGTTTCAGAGAGTAGCAGTCGACAGCTAGATCTACTTGGACACGCGGCGTTTCAGAGAGTAGCAGTCGACAGCTAGATCTACTTGGACACGCGGCGTTTCAGAGAGTAGCAGTCGACAGCTAGATCTACTTGGACACGCGGCGTTTCAGAGAGTAGCAGTCGACAGCTAGATCTACTTGGACACGCGGCGTTTCAGAGAGTAGCAGTCGACAGCTAGAGCTACTTGGACACGCGGCGTTTCAGAGAGTAGCAGTCGACAGCTAGAGCTACTTGGACACGCGGCGTTTCAGAGAGTAGCAGTCGACAGCTAGAGCTACTTGGACACGCGGCGTTTCAGAGAGTAGCAGTCGACAGCTAGAGCTACTTGGACACGCGGCGTTTCAGAGAGTAGCAGTCGACAGCTAGAGCTACTTGGACACGCGGCGTTTCAGAGAGTAGCAGTCGACAGCTAGAGCTACTTGGACACGCGGCGTTTCAGAGAGTAGCAGTCGACAGCTAGAGCTACTTGGACACGCGGCGTTTCAGAGAGTAGCAGTCGACAGCTAGAGCTACTTGGACACGCGGCGTTTCAGAGAGTAGCAGTCGACAGCTAGAGCTACTTGGACACGCGGCGTTTCAGAGAGTAGCAGTCGACAGCTAGAGCTACTTGGACACGCGGCGTTTCAGAGAGTAGCAGTCGACAGCTAGAGCTACTTGGACACGCGGCGTTTCAGAGAGTAGCAGTCGACAGCTAGAGCTACTTGGACACGCGGCGTTTCAGAGAGTAGCAGTCGACAGCTAGATCTACTTGGACACGCGGCGTTTCAGAGAGTAGCAGTCGACAGCTAGATCTACTTGGACACGCGGCGTTTCAGAGAGTAGCAGTCGACAGCTAGATCTACTTGGACACGCGGCGTTTCAGAGAGTAGCAGTCGACAGCTAGATCTACTTGGACACGCGGCGTTTCAGAGAGTAGCAGTCGACAGCTAGATCTACTTGGACACGCGGCGTTTCAGAGAGTAGCAGTCGACAGCTAGATCTACTTGGACACGCGGCGTTTCAGAGAGTAGCAGTCGACAGCTAGATCTACTTGGACACGCGGCGTTTCAGAGAGTAGCAGTCGACAGCTAGATCTACTTGGACACGCGGCGTTTCAGAGAGTAGCAGTCGACAGCTAGATCTACTTGGACACGCGGCGTTTCAGAGAGTAGCAGTCGACAGCTAGATCTACTTGGACACGCGGCGTTTCAGAGAGTAGCAGTCGACAGCTAGATCTACTTGGACACGCGGCGTTTCAGAGAGTAGCAGTCGACAGCTAGATCTACTTGGACACGCGGCGTTTCAGAGAGTAGCAGTCGACAGCTAGATCTACTTGGACACGCGGCGTTTCAGAGAGTAGCAGTCGACAGCTAGATCTACTTGGACACGCGGCGTTTCAGAGAGTAGCAGTCGACAGCTAGATCTACTTGGACACGCGGCGTTTCAGAGAGTAGCAGTCGACAGCTAGATCTACTTGGACACGCGGCGTTTCAGAGAGTAGCAGTCGACAGCTAGATCTACTTGGACACGCGGCGTTTCAGAGAGTAGCAGTCGACAGCTAGATCTACTTGGACACGCGGCGTTTCAGAGAGTAGCAGTCGACAGCTAGATCTACTTGGACACGCGGCGTTTCAGAGAGTAGCAGTCGACAGCTAGATCTACTTGGACACGCGGCGTTTCAGAGAGTAGCAGTCGACAGCTAGATCTACTTGGACACGCGGCGTTTCAGAGAGTAGCAGTCGACAGCTAGATCTACTTGGACACGCGGCGTTTCAGAGAGTAGCAGTCGACAGCTAGAGCTACTTGGACACGCGGCGTTTCAGAGAGTAGCAGTCGACAGCTAGAGCTACTTGGACACGCGGCGTTTCAGAGAGTAGCAGTCGACAGCTAGAGCTACTTGGACACGCGGCGTTTCAGAGAGTAGCAGTCGACAGCTAGAGCTACTTGGACACGCGGCGTTTCAGAGAGTAGCAGGCGACAGCTAGAGCTACTTGGACACGCGGCGTTTCAGAGAGTAGCAGGCGACAGCTAGAGCTACTTGGACACGCGGCGTTTCAGAGAGTAGCAGGCGACAGCTAGAGCTACTTGGACACGCGGCGTTTCAGAGAGTAGCAGGCGACAGCTAGAGCTACTTGGACAAGCGGCGTTTCAGAAAGTAGCAGGCGACAGCTAGAGCTACTTGGACAAGCGGCGTTTCAGAAAGTAGCAGGCGACAGCTAGAGCTACTTGGACACGCGGCGTTTCAGAAAGTAGCAGTCGACAGCTAGATCTACTTGGACACGCGGCGTTTCAGAGAGTAGCAGTCGACAGCTAGAGCTACTTGGACACGCGGCGTTTCAGAGAGTAGCAGTCGACAGCTAGAGCTACTTGGACACGCGGCGTTTCAGAGAGTAGCAGTCGACAGCTAGATCTACTTGGACACGCGGCGTTTCAGAGAGTAGCAGTCGACAGCTAGATCTACTTGGACACGCGGCGTTTCAGAGAGTAGCAGTCGACAGCTAGATCTACTTGGACACGCGGCGTTTCAGAGAGTAGCAGTCGACAGCTAGATCTACTTGGACACGCGGCGTTTCAGAGAGTAGCAGTCGACAGCTAGATCTACTTGGACACGCGGCGTTTCAGAGAGTAGCAGTCGACAGCTAGAGCTACTTGGACACGCGGCGTTTCAGAGAGTAGCAGTCGACAGCTAGATCTACTTGGACACGCGGCGTTTCAGAGAGTAGCAGTCGACAGCTAGATCTACTTGGACACGCGGCGTTTCAGAGAGTAGCAGTCGACAGCTAGATCTACTTGGACACGCGGCGTTTCAGAGAGTAGCAGTCGACAGCTAGATCTACTTGGACACGCGGCGTTTCAGAGAGTAGCAGTCGACAGCTAGATCTACTTGGACACGCGGCGTTTCAGAGAGTAGCAGTCGACAGCTAGATCTACTTGGACACGCGGCGTTTCAGAGAGTAGCAGTCGACAGCTAGATCTACTTGGACACGCGGCGTTTCAGAGAGTAGCAGTCGACAGCTAGATCTACTTGGACACGCGGCGTTTCAGAGAGTAGCAGTCGACAGCTAGATCTACTTGGACACGCGGCGTTTCAGAGAGTAGCAGTCGACAGCTAGATCTACTTGGACACGCGGCGTTTCAGAGAGTAGCAGTCGACAGCTAGATCTACTTGGACACGCGGCGTTTCAGAGAGTAGCAGTCGACAGCTAGATCTACTTGGACACGCGGCGTTTCAGAGAGTAGCAGTCGACAGCTAGATCTACTTGGACACGCGGCGTTTCAGAGAGTAGCAGTCGACAGCTAGATCTACTTGGACACGCGGCGTTTCAGAGAGTAGCAGTCGACAGCTAGATCTACTTGGACACGCGGCGTTTCAGAGAGTAGCAGTCGACAGCTAGATCTACTTGGACACGCGGCGTTTCAGAGAGTAGCAGTCGACAGCTAGATCTACTTGGACACGCGGCGTTTCAGAGAGTAGCAGTCGACAGCTAGATCTACTTGGACACGCGGCGTTTCAGAGAGTAGCAGTCGACAGCTAGATCTACTTGGACACGCGGCGTTTCAGAGAGTAGCAGTCGACAGCTAGATCTACTTGGACACGCGGCGTTTCAGAGAGTAGCAGTCGACAGCTAGATCTACTTGGACACGCGGCGTTTCAGAGAGTAGCAGTCGACAGCTAGATCTACTTGGACACGCGGCGTTTCAGAGAGTAGCAGTCGACAGCTAGATCTACTTGGACACGCGGCGTTTCAGAGAGTAGCAGTCGACAGCTAGATCTACTTGGACACGCGGCGTTTCAGAGAGTAGCAGTCGACAGCTAGATCTACTTGGACACGCGGCGTTTCAGAGAGTAGCAGTCGACAGCTAGATCTACTTGGACACGCGGCGTTTCAGAGAGTAGCAGTCGACAGCTAGAGCTACTTGGACACGCGGCGTTTCAGAGAGTAGCAGTCGACAGCTAGATCTACTTGGACACGCGGCGTTTCAGAGAGTAGCAGTCGACAGCTAGATCTACTTGGACACGCGGCGTTTCAGAGAGTAGCAGTCGACAGCTAGAGCTACTTGGACACGCGGCGTTTCAGAGAGTAGCAGTCGACAGCTAGAGCTACTTGGACACGCGGCGTTTCAGAGAGTAGCAGTCGACAGCTAGAGCTACTTGGACACGCGGCGTTTCAGAGAGTAGCAGGCGACAGCTAGAGCTACTTGGACACGCGGCGTTTCAGAGAGTAGCAGGCGACAGCTAGAGCTACTTGGACACGCGGCGTTTCATAGAGTAGCAGGCGACAGCTAGAGCTACTTGGACACGCGGCGTTTCAGAAAGTAGCAGGCGACAGCTAGAGCTACTTGGACAAGCGGCGTTTCAGAAAGTAGCAGGCGACAGCTAGAGCTACTTGGACAAGCGGCGTTTCAGAAAGTAGCACGCGACAGCTAGAGCTACTTGGACACGCGGCATTTCAGAGAGTAGCAGTCGACAGCTAGATCTACTTGGACACGCGGCGTTTCAGAGAGTAGCAGTCGACAGCTAGATCTACTTGGACACGCGGCGTTTCAGAGAGTAGCAGTCGACAGCTAGATCTACTTGGACACGCGGCGTTTCAGAGAGTAGCAGTCGACAGCTAGATCTACTTGGACACGCGGCGTTTCAGAGAGTAGCAGTCGACAGCTAGATCTACTTGGACACGCGGCGTTTCAGAGAGTAGCAGTCGACAGCTAGATCTACTTGGACACGCGGCGTTTCAGAGAGTAGCAGTCGACAGCTAGATCTACTTGGACACGCGGCGTTTCAGAGAGTAGCAGTCGACAGCTAGATCTACTTGGACACGCGGCGTTTCAGAGAGTAGCAGTCGACAGCTAGATCTACTTGGACACGCGGCGTTTCAGAGAGTAGCAGTCGACAGCTAGATCTACTTGGACACGCGGCGTTTCAGAGAGTAGCAGTCGACAGCTAGATCTACTTGGACACGCGGCGTTTCAGAGAGTAGCAGTCGACAGCTAGATCTACTTGGACACGCGGCGTTTCAGAGAGTAGCAGTCGACAGCTAGATCTACTTGGACACGCGGCGTTTCAGAGAGTAGCAGTCGACAGCTAGAGCTACTTGGACACGCGGCGTTTCAGAGAGTAGCAGTCGACAGCTAGAGCTACTTGGACACGCGGCGTTTCAGAGAGTAGCAGTCGACAGCTAGAGCTACTTGGACACGCGGCGTTTCAGAGAGTAGCAGGCGACAGCTAGAGCTACTTGGACACGCGGCGTTTCAGAGAGTAGCAGGCGACAGCTAGAGCTACTTGGACACGCGGCGTTTCAGAGAGTAGCAGGCGACAGCTAGAGCTACTTGGACACGCGGCGTTTCAGAGAGTAGCAGGCGACAGCTAGAGCTACTTGGACAAGCGGCGTTTCAGAAAGTAGCAGGCGACAGCTAGAGCTACTTGGACACGCGGCGTTTCAGAGAGTAGCAGTCGACAGCTAGAGCTACTTGGACACGCGGCGTTTCAGAGAGTAGCAGTCGACAGCTAGATCTACTTGGACACGCGGCGTTTCAGAGAGTAGCAGTCGACAGCTAGAGCTACTTGGACACGCGGCGTTTCAGAGAGTAGCAGTCGACAGCTAGAGCTACTTGGACACGCGGCGTTTCAGAGAGTAGCAGTCGACAGCTAGATCTACTTGGACACGCGGCGTTTCAGAGAGTAGCAGTCGACAGCTAGATCTACTTGGACACGCGGCGTTTCAGAGAGTAGCAGTCGACAGCTAGATCTACTTGGACACGCGGCGTTTCAGAGAGTAGCAGTCGACAGCTAGATCTACTTGGACACGCGGCGTTTCAGAGAGTAGCAGTCGACAGCTAGATCTACTTGGACACGCGGCGTTTCAGAGAGTAGCAGTCGACAGCTAGATCTACTTGGACACGCGGCGTTTCAGAGAGTAGCAGTCGACAGCTAGATCTACTTGGACACGCGGCGTTTCAGAGAGTAGCAGTCGACAGCTAGATCTACTTGGACACGCGGCGTTTCAGAGAGTAGCAGTCGACAGCTAGATCTACTTGGACACGCGGCGTTTCAGAGAGTAGCAGTCGACAGCTAGATCTACTTGGACACGCGGCGTTTCAGAGAGTAGCAGTCGACAGCTAGATCTACTTGGACACGCGGCGTTTCAGAGAGTAGCAGTCGACAGCTAGATCTACTTGGACACGCGGCGTTTCAGAGAGTAGCAGTCGACAGCTAGATCTACTTGGACACGCGGCGTTTCAGAGAGTAGCAGTCGACAGCTAGATCTACTTGGACACGCGGCGTTTCAGAGAGTAGCAGTCGACAGCTAGATCTACTTGGACACGCGGCGTTTCAGAGAGTAGCAGTCGACAGCTAGATCTACTTGGACACGCGGCGTTTCAGAGAGTAGCAGTCGACAGCTAGATCTACTTGGACACGCGGCGTTTCAGAGAGTAGCAGTCGACAGCTAGATCTACTTGGACACGCGGCGTTTCAGAGAGTAGCAGTCGACAGCTAGATCTACTTGGACACGCGGCGTTTCAGAGAGTAGCAGTCGACAGCTAGATCTACTTGGACACGCGGCGTTTCAGAGAGTAGCAGTCGACAGCTAGATCTACTTGGACACGCGGCGTTTCAGAGAGTAGCAGTCGACAGCTAGATCTACTTGGACACGCGGCGTTTCAGAGAGTAGCAGTCGACAGCTAGATCTACTTGGACACGCGGCGTTTCAGAGAGTAGCAGTCGACAGCTAGATCTACTTGGACACGCGGCGTTTCAGAGAGTAGCAGTCGACAGCTAGATCTACTTGGACACGCGGCGTTTCAGAGAGTAGCAGTCGACAGCTAGATCTACTTGGACACGCGGCGTTTCAGAGAGTAGCAGTCGACAGCTAGATCTACTTGGACACGCGGCGTTTCAGAGAGTAGCAGTCGACAGCTAGATCTACTTGGACACGCGGCGTTTCAGAGAGTAGCAGTCGACAGCTAGAGCTACTTGGACACGCGGCGTTTCAGAGAGTAGCAGTCGACAGCTAGATCTACTTGGACACGCGGCGTTTCAGAGAGTAGCAGTCGACAGCTAGAGCTACTTGGACACGCGGCGTTTCAGAGAGTAGCAGGCGACAGCTAGAGCTACTTGGACACGCGGCGTTTCAGAGAGTAGCAGGCGACAGCTAGAGCTACTTGGACAAGCGGCGTTTCAGAAAGTAGCAGGCGACAGCTAGAGCTACTTGGACAAGCGGCGTTTCAGAAAGTAGCAGGCGACAGCTAGAGCTACTTGGACAAGCGGCGTTTCAGAAAGTAGCAGGCGACAGCTAGAGCTACTTGGACACGCGGCGTTTCAGAGAGTAGCAGTCGACAGCTAGAGCTACTTGGACACGCGGCGTTTCAGAGAGTAGCAGTCGACAGCTAGAGCTACTTGGACACGCGGCGTTTCAGAGAGTAGCAGTCGACAGCTAGATCTACTTGGACACGCGGCGTTTCAGAGAGTAGCAGTCGACAGCTAGAGCTACTTGGACACGCGGCGTTTCAGAGAGTAGCAGTCGACAGCTAGATCTACTTGGACACGCGGCGTTTCAGAGAGTAGCAGTCGACAGCTAGAGCTACTTGGACACGCGGCGTTTCAGAGAGTAGCAGTCGACAGCTAGATCTACTTGGACACGCGGCGTTTCAGAGAGTACCAGTCGACAGCTAGAGCTACTTGGACACGCGGCGTTTCAGAGAGTAGCAGTCGACAGCTAGATCTACTTGGACACGCGGCGTTTCAGAGAGTAGCAGTCGACAGCTAGATCTACTTGGACACGCGACGTTTCAGAGAGTAGCAGTCGACAGCTAGATCTACTTGGACACGCGGCGTTTCAGAGAGTAGCAGTCGACAGCTAGATCTACTTGGACACGCGGCGTTTCAGAGAGTAGCAGTCGACAGCTAGAGCTACTTGGACACGCGGCGTTTCAGAGAGTAGCAGTCGACAGCTAGAGCTACTTGGACACGCGGCGTTTCAGAGAGTAGCAGGCGACAGCTAGAGCTACTTGGACACGCGGCGTTTCAGAGAGTAGCAGGCGACAGCTAGAGCTACTTGGACACGCGGCGTTTCAAAAAGTAGCAGGCGACAGCTAGATCTACTTGGACAAGCGGCGTTTCAGAAAGTAGCAGTCGACAGCTAGAGCTACTTGGACACGCGGCGTTTCAGAAAGTAGCAGTCGACAGCTAGAGCTACTTGGACACGCGGCGTTTCAGAGAGTAGCAGTCGACAGCTAGAGCTACTTGGACACGCGGCGTTTCAGAGAGTAGCAGTCGACAGCTAGATCTACTTGGACACGCGGCGTTTCAGAGAGTAGCAGTCGACAGCTAGATCTACTTGGACACGCGGCGTTTCAGAGAGTAGCAGTCGACAGCTAGATCTACTTGGACACGCGGCGTTTCAGAGAGTAGCAGTCGACAGCTAGATCTACTTGGACACGCGGCGTTTCAGAGAGTAGCAGTCGACAGCTAGATCTACTTGGACACGCGGCGTTTCAGAGAGTAGCAGTCGACAGCTAGATCTACTTGGACACGCGGCGATTCAGAGAGTAGCAGTCGACAGCTAGATCTACTTGGACACGCGGCGTTTCAGAGAGTAGCAGTCGACAGCTAGATCTACTTGGACACGCGGCGTTTCAGAGAGTAGCAGTCGACAGCTAGATCTACTTGGACACGCGGCGTTTCAGAGAGTAGCAGTCGACAGCTAGATCTACTTGGACACGCGGCGTTTCAGAGAGTAGCAGTCGACAGCTAGATCTACTTGGACACGCGGCGTTTCAGAGAGTAGCAGTCGACAGCTAGATCTACTTGGACACGCGGCGTTTCAGAGAGTAGCAGTCGACAGCTAGAGCTACTTGGACACGCGGCGTTTCAGAGAGTAGCAGTCGACAGCTAGATCTACTTGGACACGCGGCGTTTCAGAGAGTAGCAGTCGACAGCTAGATCTACTTGGACACGCGGCGTTTCAGAGAGTAGCAGTCGACAGCTAGATCTACTTGGACACGCGGCGTTTCAGAGAGTAGCAGTCGACAGCTAGATCTACTTGGACACGCGGCGTTTCAGAGAGTAGCAGTCGACAGCTAGAGCTACTTGGACACGCGGCGTTTCAGAGAGTAGCAGTCGACAGCTAGATCTACTTGGACACGCGGCGTTTCAGAGAGTAGCAGTCGACAGCTAGATCTACTTGGACACGCGGCGTTTCAGAGAGTAGCAGTCGACAGCTAGATCTACTTGGACACGCGGCGTTTCAGAGAGTAGCAGTCGACAGCTAGATCTACTTGGACACGCGGCGTTTCAGAGAGTAGCAGTCGACAGCTAGAGCTACTTGGACACGCGGCGTTTCAGAGAGTAGCAGTCGACAGCTAGAGCTACTTGGACACGCGGCGTTTCAGAGAGTAGCAGTCGACAGCTAGATCTCCTTGGACACGCGGCGTTTCAGAGAGTAGCAGTCGACAGCTAGATCTACTTGGACACGCGGCGTTTCAGAGAGTAGCAGTCGACAGCTAGATCTACTTGGACACGCGGCGTTTCAGAGAGTAGCAGTCGACAGCTAGATCTACTTGGACACGCGGCGTTTCAGAGAGTAGCAGTCGACAGCTAGATCTACTTGGACACGCGGCGTTTCAGAGAGTAGCAGTCGACAGCTAGATCTACTTGGACACGCGGCGTAGCAGTCGACAGCTAGATCTACTTGGACACGCGGCGTAGCAGTCGACAGCTAGATCTACTTGGACACGCGGCGTAGCAGTCGACAGCTAGATCTACTTGGACACGCGGCGTTTCAGAGAGTAGCAGTCGACAGCTAGATCTACTTGGACACGCGGCGTTTCAGAGAGTAGCAGTCGACAGCTAGATCTACTTGGACACGCGGCGTTTCAGAGAGTAGCAGTCGACAGCTAGATCTACTTGGACACGCGGCGTTTCAGAGAGTAGCAGTCGACAGCTAGATCTACTTGGACACGCGGCGTTTCAGAGAGTAGCAGTCGACAGCTAGATCTACTTGGACACGCGGCGTTTCAGAGAGTAGCAGTCGACAGCTAGATCTACTTGGACACGCGGCGTTTCAGAGAGTAGCAGTCGACAGCTAGATCTACTTGGACACGCGGCGTTTCAGAGAGTAGCAGTCGACAGCTAGATCTACTTGGACACGCGGCGTTTCAGAGAGTAGCAGTCGACAGCTAGATCTACTTGGACACGCGGCGTTTCAGAGAGTAGCAGTCGACAGCTAGATCTACTTGGACACGCGGCGTTTCAGAGAGTAGCAGTCGACAGCTAGATCTACTTGGACACGCGGCGTTTCAGAGAGTAGCAGTCGACAGCTAGATCTACTTGGACACGCGGCGTTTCAGAGAGTAGCAGTCGACAGCTAGATCTACTTGGACACGCGGCGTTTCAGAGAGTAGCAGTCGACAGCTAGATCTACTTGGACACGCGGCGTTTCAGAGAGTAGCAGTCGACAGCTAGATCTACTTGGACACGCGGCGTTTCAGAGAGTAGCAGTCGACAGCTAGATCTACTTGGACACGCGGCGTTTCAGAGAGTAGCAGTCGACAGCTAGATCTACTTGGACACGCGGCGTTTCAGAGAGTAGCAGTCGACAGCTAGATCTACTTGGACACGCGGCGTTTCAGAGAGTAGCAGTCGACAGCTAGATCTACTTGGACACGCGGCGTTTCAGAGAGTAGCAGTCGACAGCTAGATCTACTTGGACACGCGGCGTTTCAGAGAGTAGCAGTCGACAGCTAGATCTACTTGGACACGCGGCGTTTCAGAGAGTAGCAGTCGACAGCTAGATCTACTTGGACACGCGGCGTTTCAGAGAGTAGCAGTCGACAGCTAGATCTACTTGGACACGCGGCGTTTCAGAGAGTAGCAGTCGACAGCTAGATCTACTTGGACACGCGGCGTTTCAGAGAGTAGCAGTCGACAGCTAGATCTACTTGGACACGCGGCGTTTCAGAGAGTAGCAGTCGACAGCTAGATCTACTTGGACACGCGGCGTTTCAGAGAGTAGCAGTCGACAGCTAGATCTACTTGGACACGCGGCGTTTCAGAGAGTAGCAGTCGACAGCTAGATCTACTTGGACACGCGGCGTTTCAGAGAGTAGCAGTCGACAGCTAGATCTACTTGGACACGCGGCGTTTCAGAGAGTAGCAGTCGACAGCTAGATCTACTTGGACACGCGGCGTTTCAGAGAGTAGCAGTCGACAGCTAGATCTACTTGGACACGCGGCGTTTCAGAGAGTAGCAGTCGACAGCTAGATCTACTTGGACACGCGGCGTTTCAGAGAGTAGCAGTCGACAGCTAGAGCTACTTGGACACGCGGCGTTTCAGAGAGTAGCAGTCGACAGCTAGAGCTACTTGGACACGCGGCGTTTCAGAGAGTAGCAGTCGACAGCTAGATCTACTTGGACACGCGGCGTTTCAGAGAGTAGCAGTCGACAGCTAGATCTACTTGGACACGCGGCGTTTCAGAGAGTAGCAGTCGACAGCTAGATCTACTTGGACACGCGGCGTTTCAGAGAGTAGCAGTCGACAGCTAGATCTACTTGGACACGCGGCGTTTCAGAGAGTAGCAGTCGACAGCTAGATCTACTTGGACACGCGGCGTTTCAGAGAGTAGCAGTCGACAGCTAGATCTACTTGGACACGCGGCGTAGCAGTCGACAGCTAGATCTACTTGGACACGCGGCGTTTCAGGGCGTAGCAGTCGACAGCTAGATCTACTTGGACACGCGGCGTTTCAGAGAGTAGCAGTCGACAGCTAGATCTACTTGGACACGCGGCGTTTCAGAGAGTAGCAGTCGACAGCTAGATCTACTTGGACACGCGGCGTTTCAGAGAGTAGCAGTCGACAGCTAGATCTACTTGGACACGCGGCGTTTCAGAGAGTAGCAGTCGACAGCTAGATCTACTTGGACACGCGGCGTTTCAGAAAGTAGCAGTCGACAGCTAGATCTACTTGGACACGCGGCGTTTCAGAAAGTAGCAGTCGACAGCTAGATCTACTTGGACACGCGGCGTTTCAGAAAGTAGCAGTCGACAGCTAGATCTACTTGGACACGCGGCGTTTCAGAAAGTAGCAGTCGACAGCTAGATCTACTTGGACACACGGCGTTTCAGAAAGTAGCAGTCGACAGCTAGATCTACTTGGACACGCGGCGTTTCAGAAAGTAGCAGTCGACAGCTAGATCTACTTGGACACGCGGCGTTTCAGAAAGTAGCAGTCGACAGCTAGATCTACTTGGACACGCGGCGTTTCAGAAAGTAGCAGTCGACAGCTAGATCTACTTGGACACGCGGCGTTTCAGAAAGTAGCAGTCGACAGCTAGATCTACTTGGACACGCGGCGTTTCAGAAAGTAGCAGTCGACAGCTAGATCTACTTGGACACGCGGCGTTCCAGAAAGTAGCAGTCGACAGCTAGATCTACTTGGACACGCGGCGTTCCAGAAAGTAGCAGTCGACAGCTAGATCTACTTGGACACGCGGCGTTTCAGAAAGTAGCAGTCGACAGCTAGATCTACTAGGACACGCGGTGTTTCAGAAAGTAGCAGTCGACAGCTAGATCTACTAGGACACGCGGTGTTTCAGAAAGTAGCAGTCGACAGCTAGATCTACTAGGACACGCGGTGTTTCAGAAAGTAGCAGTCGACAGCTAGATCTACTAGGACACGCGGTGTTTCAGAAAGTAGCAGTCGACAGCTAGATCTACTAGGACACGCGGTGTTTCAGAAAGTAGCAGTCGACAGCTAGATCTACTAGGACACGCGGTGTTTCAGAAAGTAGCAGTCGACAGCTAGATCTACTAGGACACGCGGTGTTTCAGAAAGTAGCAGTCGACAGCTAGATCTACTAGGACACGCGGTGTTTCAGAAAGTAGCAGTCGACAGCTAGATCTACTAGGACACGCGGTGTTTCAGAAAGTAGCAGTCGACAGCTAGATCTACTAGGACACGCGGTGTTTCAGAAAGTAGCAGTCGACAGCTAGATCTACTAGGACACGCGGTGTTTCAGAAAGTAGCAGTCGACAGCTAAATCTACTTGGACACGCGGTGTTTCAGAAAGTAGCAGTCGACAGCTAGATCTACTAGGACACGTGGTGTTTCAGAAAGTAGTAGTCGACAGCTAGATCTACTTGGACACATGGTGTTTCAGAAAGTAGTAGTCGACAGCTAGATCTACTTGGACACGTGGTGTTTCAGAAAGTAGCAGTCGACAGCTAGATCTACTTGGACACGTGGTGTTTCAGAAAGAAGCAGTCGACAGCTAGATCTACTTGGACACATGGTGTTTCAGAAAGTAGTAGTCGACAGCTAGATCTACTTGGACACATGGTGTTTCAGAAAGTAGCAGTCGACAGCTAGATCTACTTGGACACATGGTGTTTCAGAAAGTAGCAGTCGACAGCTAGATCTACTAGGACAAATGGTGTTTCAGAAAGTAGCCACTCACCTTCCAGTAGTCCGACTGTAAACTGTAGTACCTCTGATATGCAGATAATGCTGAGAGGAGAGACCAGTTAGTGAACAGATCAGAACAATACTGTAACAATTAGCCTACATTACATCATCTTCATCCACTCAACACAATCTTATGGTGGCACTACCTCATCAGCAATACAGGCCAAATACAACCCAAAGCATAACAATAAACAGCTCTTCCAACTTAAACACTCAAGCATGAAAACACACACATAAACACACAAACTACATTTCTTCAAGAAACTCCTCCAGACTTGTAGTCATATAAAGCCCAGAGCCATCTGCAAACAATGGCAGTGGAATTACATAACGGCAGAGAAGACTCAGACTATCTGTGTGAAAACAGAGACAGCAGAGCACGCCACACACCAACATACCTGCCTACTATTATTTGTAATTTCCAGACACCTTTTACAGGGTTTGGGAAGAATAAGAGGGAGGGCGTGTAGTCTGTCTGGCAGCTGCTGCTACTTTTAAAGGACAAATTCCAACACCGAAATCCTACATTCTGCCAAACATACAATTTCAAAAGCATTGTTATTACTAAATGAAGGATGTCATCTGGTGTAGACTGTGTGTGTGTGTAGACTGTACGTTTGACTGTACGTTTGACTGTACGTTTGACTGTACGTCTGACTGTACGTTGGATCACCTTTTGGATAGTTCTCCAGGAGAAGATTGAAGTGGCCCAGCTGGCAGAACATCTCTGGCTCTACTTTCCCTTCTGACTTCAGGATGGCAGAGTCATAGCAGCTTACAGCCTACGGGGAGAGGGAGAGAGGAGGGGGAGAGAGGAGGGGGAGAGGGAGAGGGGAGAGAGGAGGAGAGGGTGAAATCATTTCAACACCCCGTATTAAAAATGGTGGCCTAAAGAAGGCCCCAACTTTTAGAAGTCCACACTAAATCAGTTTGAGCTTATAGGCCTAAGTCTCCTAAAAACTATGCACGTTGGTTACGGTCTGACTAATGGCAAAACATCCTGATGAGGAACATATGAAAACAATAACAGCCATCTAACGTGTTACAAAACAGCAACTACAAGTCCCTAAAATAACTTGATCATCACTGAACCATATCGCTGTACCTCTCCTAAAAATAGATACAGGTTTATGGCAGGTCGCCCCAGACACACAGGTGTCCCCTCCTACCTTTCAGTGGGAGGGTGCATTGCAAGGCTTTCACCGCCCAAGTCATTTGGCAAGGTGACAAGCCAAGGCTCCCAAGCCAAAGTTGGGGTTATAGTCTGGCAAAATGCAAATAACAGCCACACAAAATCACCACCACAGACTTTCAAAGAGGGAAGTGTGCCTACCCAGTTTGGCTGAGGGCCAAATGAGAGAGAGCAGCACCGAGAAACAGGCAGTGAGCTGGAGGATGGAGATTCACTGGCTGAATAAAAAGTATGTGCACCCCAGCTGTATATGACCAGGACCAGTGGCCGGGATAAAGCCTGTCCACTCAGAGAGAAAAGGGAGCAGTTCGCTCGAGCCATTTCAAATCCTCCAACTTGATATCAAAACGACATTTGCATTTGTTAGGTATGTTATTCACAGTGCAGGAGCAATGGCATTCCAGGAACCAGGGTAAAGCGGTGGTCATGTGTTCCTCATTTGACACACAATGTAGAGCAGGTGACACTGTAGAGCTGTATTGACTACGAGGGGGATCTCAGAGTCAGTCAGGCAGCCAAAGGTGTCAGACAGAGTGAGTGAAAAGAGAGAAAAATAAAGGAGAAAGAGAGGAGAGAGGTCAGTGCAGTCCTGAGGGGAGACCGAGACACACAGACAGCGTAGTCTCAATCGTCACACCACAGCCCTGTCTCATCCATTCAGATCTAGCCAGCCAGACACAGACATCCCAGACACTGTGCTACAGGATCACTCAAGACCTGACTGAAGCAGACAGTGGCTGATATGAACCAGACAAATGTCACCCCTTTCCCCCCCTAAACACCACACCAGGTCACCCCTTTCCCCACCAAACACCCCCCCCCCCCCCCCCCCAAAAAACACACCATTCCAGGTCACCCCTCCCCCCCCCCAAATAACACGCCAATGCAGTCACCCCTTCCCCCCCCAAATAACACGCCATTGCAGTCACCCCTTTCCCCCCCAAATAACACACCATTGCAGTCACCCCTTTCCCCCCCAAATAACACGCCATTGCAGGTCACCCCCCCCCCAGAGCACTATTTGACCACCCTATGTGGGCTATATTTCCCATATACCCCTGGGTACAGGGCTCTGTCCTGAGTTGCCAGATGAAGAGAGGCAACCGTCCAATCAGGCACTGCAGCTAGGCTCCATAGCATGAGATGCCAGCCTAATGAAGAACAGGGAATGGGAAACAATAGGACGGCATGAAGTATGGTCCCACAGAAATGTTCAAACTTCCTCGACATGCTGCAATTCTATTGCAGGGTAAAAAAAATAAACTTTCAGGCAAGCAGGCAAAGGTACATCAAATCAAACTTACAAACTTACAGGCCCTTCCCAACAATGCAGAGAGAGAGAAAATAGAGAAATAATAGAAAATGATATCTTAAAAAAATATGTATTTAATAGAACAGTGAAACACGTACAGTAATAATAAAAATGCATAAGATGCACAGTGTGTGATAACTTGGCTATTTACACAGGGAACCAGTACAGAGTCGATGTGCAGGGGCAGGGTCTAAAATGAACAGCCTGCGGGTTGATTTTGGCATTGGCGGGTAAGATATCCATTCACCAGCCACGTTGACGGGTGTTCAGTGCTCCACAGTGTGAGCATTTATTGAATAAAATAAAAGTCAAGTATGATCACATTTATAGTCAAATAAATGCTGCAGTAGCTGTTTAAGTATTTCCTCCGTTTTATTTTATAGCTGGTAAATGAAAGTCAAACTACGAATCCTGTATAGCCTATTCCACCTGGCACTGCAACTGCCTGTCTGGGGGATCTGTGCACACGTAAAGAGCTGAGTGAAAGATTCCTTTTTATAAGCCCTGTAAGCCCTGTGAACAGGCATAACATTTAGTCTAATTGACTTGGCTATTTACAATGTTTTGATCACAACATTTGTTGATTTTCGGGTTTGAGTTTCAACTGCAAGGGAAGATAAGACAATGCTGCTACTAGTCGGACTCAATCTCAACGGCACAAACACGACTCAGGTAACACAAATATAAACATAGCATGTCAAGTGTTGGTCCCATGTTTCACGAGCTGAAATAAAAGATCCCAGAAATGTTCCATATGCACAAAAAGCTTCTTAATCTCAAATGTTGATCACAAATTTGTATACGTCGCTGTTAGTGAGCGTTTCGCAAAGATAATCCCTCTGACAGGTCAGGTGTGGCATGGCAGGAAGCTGATTAAACAGCATGAACACTACACAGGTGCAACTTGTGCTGGGGACAATAGAAGGCCACTAAAATGTGCAGTTTTGCCACACAACTGCAGTTCTGTTCAACAGAGTTGTTGCCAGCAAATTGAAAATAAATGTCTTTCTCTACCATAAGCCACCTATAAAAAAATGTTTTAGAATTTGGCAGTACATCCAACCGGCCTCACACCCATAGACCACGTGTAACCATGCCAGCCCAGGACCGTCACATATAGCATTTACACCTGGGGGGGGGGGGGGGGCTGAGGAGTAGTTCTGTCTGTAATAAAGCCCTTTTGTGGACATTCTGATTCTGACCCGCAAGAACCCAGTCTCAACGTCAACAGTGAAGAGGTGACTCCAGGATGCTGGCCTTCTAGGCAGAGTTGCAAAGACAAAGCCATCTCTCAGACCAGTCAATAAAAATAAAAGATTAAGATGGGCAAAAGAACACAGACACGGGACAGAGGAACTCTGCCTAGAGGGCCAGCTTCCCGGAGTCGCCTCTTAACTGTTGACGTTGAGGCTGGTGTTTTGCAGGTACTATTTAATGAAGCTTCCAGTTGAGGACTTGTGAGACATCTGTTTCTCAAACTAGACACTAATGTACTTGTCCTCTTGCTCAGTTGTGCACCGGGGCCTCCCACTCCTCTTTCTATTCTGGTTAGAGTCAGTTTGCGCTGTTCTGTGAAGGGAGTAGTACACAGCGTTGTACGAGATCTTCAGTTTCTTGGCAATATTATAAAAATGTGAAATTTCAGAATAAGAAGAGAGAATTATTTATTTCAGCTTTTATTTCTTTCATCACATTCTTAGTGGGTCAGAAGTTTACAAATTAGTATTTGGTAGCATTGCCTTAAAATTGTTTAACTTGGGTCAACCGTTTTGGGTAGCCTTCCACAAGCTTCCCACAATAAGTTGAGTGAATTTTGGCCCATTCCTCCAGACAGAGTTGGTTTAACTGAGTAAGGTTTGTAGGCCTCCTTGCTCGCACACGCTTTTCAGGTCTACCTACAAATTGTCTATGGGATTGAGGTCAGGGCTTTGTGATGGCCACTCCAATACCTTGACTTTGTTGTCCTTAAGCCATTTTGACACAACTTTGGAAGTATGCTTGGGGTCATTGTCCATTTGGAAGACCCATTTGCAACCAAGCCTTAACTTCCTGACTGATGTCTTGAGATGTTGCTTCAATATATCCATATCATTTTCTTCCCTCTTGATGCCATCTATTCTGTGAAGTGCACCAGTTCCTCCTGCAGCAAAGCACCCCTACAACATGATGCTGCCACCCCCATGCCTCACAGTTGGGATGGTGTTCTTCAGCTTGCATGCCTCCCCCTTTTTTCCTCTAAACATAATGATGGTCATTATGGCCAAACAGTTCCATTTTTGTTTCATCAGACCAGAGGACATTTATCAAAAATGTATGATCTTTGTCCCCATGTGCAGGTGCAAACCGTAGTCTGGCTTTTTTATGGCGGTTTTGGAGCAGTGGCTTCTTCCTTGCTGAGTGGCCTTTCAGGTTATGTCGATATAGGACTCGTTTTACTGTGGATATAGATACCTTTGTACCTGTTTCCTTCAGTATCTTCACAAGGTCCTTTGCTGTTGTTCTGGGATTGATTTGCACTTCTCGCACCAAAGTAAGTTCATCTCTAGGAGACAGAACGCATCTCCTTCCTAAGCAGTATGACGGCTGCGTGGTCCCATGGTGTTTATACTTGCATGATGTGGTTTGTACAGATGAACGTGGTACCTTCAGGCGTTTGGAAATTGCTCCCAAACATGAACGAGACTTGGAGGTCTACCATTTACTTTTCTGAGGTCTTGGCTGATTTCTTTAGATTTTCCCATGTCAAGCAAAGAGGCACTGAGTTTGAAGGTAGGCCTTGAAATACATCCACAGGTACACCTCCAATTGACTCAAATTATGTCAATTAGCCTATCAGAAGCTTCTAAAGCCATGACATCATTTTCTGGAATTTTCCAAGCTGTTTAAAGGCACAGTCAACTTAGTGTATGTAAACTTCTGACGCACTGGAATTGTGATACAGTGAATTATAAGTGAAATAATCTGTCTGTAAACAATTGTTGGAAAAAAGTTTGTCATGCACAAAGTAGATGTCCTAACTGACTTTCCAAAACTATAGTTTGTTAACAAGAAATTTGTGGAGTAGTTGAAAAACAAGTTAATGACTCCAACCTAAGTGTATGTAAACTTCCGACTTCAACTGTACATACATACATAATTGTTATATATATTTTTTTAATATCGCACCTCGCGCGCACATTCAGTACTACCATATACATAGTCCTGCCATGGTACAGAAACAGTATGAACATCTGGATACCATCCAAACTACTAACAGCGCCAAGTCAACTAATCAAATGTCTGTCAAATGTCCAAGCAAAGCAAGCTACTATAGTTTCTCCAAACATGCCCTAATAAAAGGGTAGCCTACATCAAGCTTAACCGTCCTGCTTGTCCGTCCATTGGCATGACAAAACAACAGTTGACAGTTTCTATAACAGGAACTAGTGCACACAGTACAGTAACCAAACAAAGCCTTCCAATCCAGGGCAACACTTTTACATCCCCCTCTCTCCCCCTTTCTAGAGCAGGTCCAGAGCTGGCTAACACTCTGTTTTCATGCCTTAATTATCAGCTGAAAGCCTGCCATGTGCCAAGAGAGGAGAGTTTAAAAAAAAGGAAAGTGAAGTGGCGTACTGGCTGGATGCCAAGTGGTCTGATGTCCCCGCCCAATAATGTTTGTACCATGTTATGTTGCTACCATGTTGTGTTGCTGCCTTGCTATGTTGTCGTCTTAGGTCTCTCTTCATGTAGTGTTGTCTCTCTCGTTGTGTGTTTTGTCCTATTTATATTGTATTTATTTATTTATTTTAATCCCAGGCCCCCGTCCCCGCAGGAGACCTTTTGCCAGGCCGTCATTGTAAATAAGAATTTGTTCTTAACTGACTTGCCAAGTTAAATAAAGGTGAAATAAAAAATGAATTGACCTGTCTTTAGCTCCAGCAGAGCTCGCTCTGCCCTGCATGGTGCCGGGCCCGCCAGAGCCCCCTGTGACTTAGCAATATGACTACTGATTATACCAGAGACATTATTCATCTCCTCACAGATCATTACTCAACCAGCCAAACATATATTACAGGACTCATATTAATGTAGTGTTACATTCTGAAGTTGATGGAGTTAGGTCAATGGTTTTCAACATGGTGGGTCAGACTCAGAACCCCGCAGTGGGTTTGTCTTGGGTCCTGCCACTGAGTGGTTTCTTTGATGTGTTACAAGACGTCACAATGCTTCAGATTGGTCATCATAACACACTGAATTGCCATTAACCATGAGGGAAGTGGTAGCCTTACTACTAACTCCCAGCTAACTAGGTGTACATATAAAAGCAAAACATTTATAAACCAAATGTTTCTATGCAAACACTAAAAAAATAAACACTAAAAACCTACACTAGGCTGTGAGTGAACTAGCCTACAAAATACACTGCATAGGAAATCCGCGCCATGTATGGTGTTGTCATATTTCAAAATCCGCCTGAGAAACCAACAACTTTGATTGATGATTATTTAATTTGGCTCCCAGCGCAAAATCTGGGAGGGACACTGTGGCAAGTTCTAGGCAGCTCAACAGATTCTCCATTTTCAATAACCCTGTATGCTCAATGTCAAATCACATTTCATTGGTCACATACACATGGTTAGCAGATGTTAATGCGAGTGTAGCAAAATGCTTGTGCTTCTAGTTCCGACAGTGCAGTAATATCTAACAAGTAATCTAACTACCTAATACACACAAATCTAAATGGGTGAATGAGAATATGTACATATAAGTATATGGATGAGCGATGGCCGAGCGGCATAGGCAAGGTGCAATAGATGGTATAAAACACAGTATATACATATGATATGAGTAATGTAAGATATGTAAACATTATTAAAGTGGCATTATTTAAAGTGGCATTGTTTAAAGTGACTTGTGATCCATTTACTAAAGTGGCCAGTGATTGGGCCATTATTTTACTGAACAAAAAGTCAATATATAAAGGACAAAAAGGAGCAGTAGACCATTAAGTAACAGGCCTTCATCAGCCATGCGTCTGTAGGTAACCTAGTAGTAAGTGTGGAGTCCGCCAGCCTCGCCTCCCCTCCCCCACGACTAGCTCTGATCAAACAGCACTTTATTTGAGCTTGACACAGTTATTTGACGGGACAGTTCCAATATGAATGGGACATTTGAGCTATGAAGTCTTTTGCCAACACATTAAAAAAAAAAGTTGTTTGTTGTTGCTTATTGGTCCTGGTCAGTCCCTGGATGGGAGACCAGATGCTGCTGGAAGTGGTGTTGGAGGGCCAGTAGGAGGCACTCTTTCCTCTGGTCTAAAAAATATCCCAATGCCCCAGGGCAGTGATTGGGGACACTGCCCTGTGTAGGGTGCCGTCTTTCGGATGGGACGTTAAACGGATGTCCTGACTCTCTGAGGTCAATAAAGATCCCATGGCACTTATCGTAAGAGTAGGGGTGTTAACCCCGGTGTCCTGGCTAAATTCCCAATCTGGCCCTCAAACCATCATGGTCACCTAATAATCCCCAGTTTACAATTGGCTCATTCATCCCCCTCCTCTCCCCTGTAACTATTCCCCAGGTCGTTGCTGCAAATGAGAACGTGTTCTCAGTCAACTTACCTGGTAAAATAACGGTAAAATAAAATAAAAAATAAAAAATTAGCAAGCATTCCTGTATGTAAATGATGTAAAAACAATAACAAAGCTGTCTCCCTGCCCCTGGTTTGGTAGAAAGCGGAGTGATGCAGCTGGAGAACTCTAACCACTCAAATTCAGAGAGAGAGCTATGGATGCAAGGACTGACCATCCATGATATCAAAATTATAGTTTTAACTATGTTTTGAGGCTATATAGTGTTTGATTATCTATTGTTTGTTAACAGAGTAAAACAAGCTTAAATTTGGGTTCCGATGGGATACGACAGTTGAACTAAGCTCATGAGGTGTTAAGTTATATTCTTCAAGAATCATATAATTATTTTATAAAGTCCAAAATGGGATATAGTAACTTCTGATTGCCCCTTTAAAATGAGGTAGCTAGCTACCATGTAATTGTGTTACGGTATAAGTGCAGGGTGACTGGTGATTAGTGTTGCACGGTATACTGAAACAGCAGTACTTTTTCCGATACTAGAACACAACATTTTTGTTACTTTCGGGACTTCTGTGAAATGTGTCTCCCGTCATAAACGGATTGAGAGGATGAAGTCTGTCTAGTAATTTGTCCGAGTCTTCTCAATGGGGCAGCAGTAAGCTACCCAGGCTACTTGCGCTTGCAGCTGACACAGCCACTTTTGAGAAGCAAACGAGAGAAGAGAAAATGCCAACAGCATGGTTTCTAACGAAAACATACCTCCACGCATTATACTCATGTGACAGAGGGTATCACGTCCGCTGCGAGAACGGTTGCTCACTGAACGGTCCGCTGAGAGAACGGTTGATTGTCAAGGGCAATGAATTCCATTATCTTGGCGTTAATGGATTTCACCTTTGAGTTGTCTCGCTGAAATGTTCTTACTCAGTCAAATGACTGCTCGACTTGTTGACTGCTCGATCCACACAGCAGACATTGTGGGCTGTTAGGAATGCTGTGTTGCACGTGTAGCGCTAAATTTTATGTGGTGCCATTACGTCATGTACCTACGTTATATAGATATGCACGTCAGCTTTGACATCGGTTTTGCACATCGATCGCCGTTAAACTAGACATCGGGTCGATGTTGGCATTTTTAGCTAATATTGTCCGATTCCAATATGTTCACCGATATATCGTGCATCCCTAACATACACTAAGGAATTTGTGAAAATGCTATAGTAAAACAGAGTAGGAAAGTGGACGTGCGTTTGGACAATTAATAGACACTGAAGCAAATAAAACCTAATAAAAACATCTGTCTCATCCAGGACTTGAGTCTACGCCATAGCCAATCAGAGCTACAGTAGACCTTTATTTGTCACACAGTCCTGCCATCATTCACTTTGAACTAGACTGTGTGTTTACAGGCAGTAACAACAGCGTGACTTTACATCATTAGAACACATTCGCCAAAAGCCACAAAATACACCTGAATGGATTTCTGCAAATATGTAATTACCACTTGGGAGTCCTCTTACATTTGGGAACTTTACAGCCCTATTGATCAAACAACCATGAAAAAGGTAGGCTCTCGCTCCCTCAGTCATGCACATCAACAACAAAAAGATCAACAACTAATGCTAGACAGAGAAAGATGAGCTAAAATCTAACGAAAGAACATTACATAAACCCTCAAAATTGCACTGAAACGATGGGGAAATGTAGCCTACCCGTCCTTCTGCAGCTTGGCTGACAACAATACATGCTTGTCCCAACCAAGCACCCAAAGCTAACTTGCTACAGTATTTCCAAACACAAATGAGACAACACCTCACTCTGACCATTTTACTCACCCTAGCAGAGCTAGTTAGGCTGTTTACATGTTATCTAGAGCGCTCTTGACTAACTATTACTTTCTTTGCCTACGTTTACTGACACCGGTCGGTCATATTCAGTGGGTGTTGCGCTTTTGTAAATTCATCAGTTATTCTGCGCTCTTGCACACTCAGACGAGAGTGCTTTGAAATAGGAGTAGATAGCGAGAGTGAATTGGCAAAAGCAAGCGATATGCTAACGGGATAACAGTTGTTCAAGTTCTTGCTAGCTAACCAAATGACACCTGCATCTCTAGCTGAGTATAGTATAGCCACCAAAAAACAATATGAGGGGAAAAAGTGTCACTCACCCACTCCTCCAATGACATGACATGTAGCTAATGTTTGGCTCCATGTTTTTAGCTTGCTACATAAATAGATGTGCTAGCCTATTAGCCACGTTATGACAGATCTTATGACAGATCTTTGCCTTTGCTAGTTTGATTGTATTGACATTCCCAGCCTTAGTTACATTATTCCATTTTTTTCAAAAATATTGAGCCATTAAAACTCAAACAGTGTTTCCCAATGGAGGCAGCAAACAATGTACCAGGCCAGCTGTGATTTTCAACCTGATAGCAATATTTTGGACTACCAAGAAAAGCATTTTTATTTTGCCTTTATTTAACCAGGTAGGCCAGTTGAGAACAAGTTCTCATTTACAACTGCGACCTGGCCAAGATAAAGCAAAGCAGTGCGACACAAACAGCACAGAGTTACACATGGAATAAACAAACGTACAGTCAATAACACAATAGTAAAAAATCTATATACAGTGTGTGCAAATGAGGTAAGATTAGGGAGGTAAGGCAATAAATAGGCCGTAGTGGCGAAGTAATTACATTTTAGCAATTAAACACTGAAGTGATAGAGTGTTGGTGAATTAAATGTATTGGTGAATTATATTAATCAAGCATTGAAATACATCCATCTATTCTGCCAACAATACCTTAGTGTATGTCATGGAATGTTGAGGAAAACAGAACCCATTATTAAAACCTCTTATAAAGTTGGTTTTGTAGCATAAACTGGGAAATTTATATTTTTGACTGATATGATTGTCTGTAGTTAAAGCGCCGTCAGTTCCACTTTAAGGAACGAACATTAGTATGTAGCCTACTGCCTTGTGCAAATTGCTGCGCTTATAATGAGATGAAATAATAGCTTATCGACATTTTAAGATAAACGTTCTGTTCTGTTGCATCAGCATCATTGCTTTCAAATGTTTGGGCAGATGTAGCCTAGGCCTACTGGTAGTATGAATTTAGGATCCATCTTCCCACAACTGTCCCCGAGTCGGTTTGGAATAGCATATTTATTTCTCGCACATAACGAAAAACTGACCAATAGAATGTAAACTTTTCAACTATGGGGGAATAGTAGATTGACATAGGTTAGTGATTTTGCTGTTCATTACTGGTCTTGATGGCTGAGGAAAAGTAAATGTGGCAGTTATTCTAACATGTTTAAATGCGCATCTGAATTTGGTCCGGACGCACGCAGTTGCATCCTACAACTGCATGTTCTGTTCAAATGAATTACGATCATCGAAATGTGACTTGTGTCATTATGAGCAGCGTGGGTGGACGCCATAATCAGGCTACGCACCCAATGCATTTCTCAAATGTCCTGTAACGTTAGTTAAATTAAAATGCTGCCGGATAAATGTCCGGAGCCACTTTACCACATTTTGTCAAGATACAACTATAATTCACACTGACTGGAAAGGGAATTCATTAACGTAATATCCACCCACTTGTGCGCCTGCCTTCTGGCTAATGGAAGGCGATTGTGGTTAAATGTCCAGCAGGTCCCTGACACTTATTTCAGATATGCACGAATCAGGAGTGACAGCGGAGGGGCGACTCTGGTCCTATCTGTGACATACCTTTAACAGTAAGGTCTTCGTTCTGGCGCCATCTTCATGAAGCCTCTGAAATCCAAATAGTGAACTGCAAGCAGAGGACAACACAGGCGGTTCCGTATTACTTGGGACATATACTTCGTTTTAAAGACTTTAATGTACGAAAACTCAATAGACAAAAACGTAGACAAAGAAAGCAAATGCATTGCTCATTTGCTAACCTGTCAATTTCGACCAAGCTGTCTCTCTCCTGCGCTGTTAGCTTCGGAAAGTCCAATTCGATTTCATTCGCTTTTCCCGCCGCCATTTTCTTTTCCTCATCGCCAGCAGTGCCGAGACTTCGAGCAGCAGCGGCGTCGAGCGACACTCCGCACGATTTCATAGAAAATGAACAGGGAAGCGGCGACAAACTCCACCAAAATATAATAAGAACGAAAGTACACCACGGTATGTAGGACTGAAAACGTAGCTAGCTCAGCAGAGTGATTGCCAAATCCTGAAGGAAAACAAGACCCGTCCAAAAAAGCCTTATCGCATGATTGTACACAAAATACTAAATGTATGTAATTGCCAAATAATGCATGGAGTAGAGTTGATGCCGGTTTTTACGATAAGACGTTATTTGGTAATATAGTAAACTTCCCCCCCACACCAGCTCAAAGTTGTTGTAAATGTGTCACATAGGCGAATGCACGCCGCCACCGTAGGAACGCCCTCTCCTCACTGTGACCAACGAATGTATCTGTGTGTAATCATGTGACTTAATTTTCTTGGGTGTCGTTCCTCACACACATGAATAACAAACCCTCAACTTTACGCAGTTCCACAGCTTCTTTCGATTGGTTTCCCATGTTGCATTGTGATTAGTATTACGTATTTGTAGGTCTACTTTGAGGTATCTTATTGGTTAAGGTAACTGTCCTTTTCAAGGGTTGCCAGTATGGTTAGAGATAATTTGGGATCCTTGGGGCGTCCCTACACTAACCCAAATTCTAACTAACCTTTACTATAAACTTTTAACAACCCTTACTTTAAAAAATTGTTTTTATTTAACTAGGAAAGTCTATTTACCTAACCCTAACGTTAACCCTCACCCTAACGTTAACCCTCACCATGACCGTTTGAAATCTAAAAAACATGGGGGTATGGACGCCCCAAGGATTCTGAAGAGCGCTGATGGGAGGGGGTACAGGTCAGTTGGTTGCCAAGGATTATGCATGAATGCTGCAGTGTTGCTATTACTATTTTATCTGATGTGATTGCTTTATTATCACTGTTTGCAATAACAATGTAGTGTGTGATTTACAAAATGATAGGTTGTAATACTTCAGAGAATGCCAAGAGTTTGCAAAGCTGTCATCAAGGCGAAGGGTGGCTACATTGAACAATATAAAATATATTTTGATTTGTTTAACACTTTTTTGGTTACTACATGATTCCATATGTGTTATTTTGTAGTTTGATGTATTCACTATTATTCTACAATGTAGAAAATAGTATAAATAAAGAAAAACCCTTGAATGAGTAGGTGTGTCAAAACTTTTGACTTGTACTGTATATAAGTGCTAAGTGTTACAAGTGTTAGCATAGACTAATGTGTTTATTTTTGCAAGATGCCATTGTAGGCAAAACATATGCCAAACTAGAACTTGCCAGAAAGGCATTTCACTGTACTTGTGCACGTAACAGTAAAACTTGAAGCTTCTCTAAATGGTCTGATGCTGGAGTACTCATATGGGAGCTGACTAAACATGCCCATCACAACACAACAGGCCTTGGGGAGTTGGGGTTGTTACCAATGTTCAACTCATAATGACATACAGTGAAGATCTGGGTAATTGGATGAAGTATATGGGGAGCCTTGATCCTGCTGGCTGTTGTTGTTGTCTCCTGCAGACGATGTGGCTTCGTCCATCAGACTTGATAACTCAGAGCAGAGGTCGCTTTCCAGTTCGATTGGAATGCCCACAACCCCCCCCCCCCCCCCCCCCCCCCCCTCTCTCTCTCTCCTGCCACAAATTGTCTGGGCTGTAAATCTGTCATCACTGTCATGGTGGCAGAGATAGATGGCCACCTGTCGCCGTCTTGTAACAGGAAGCAGTGAGGTTTGAGGGGAAAAGAAAGGGATCAAATTAAGCTCCTGGTTTCAATTAAATCAATGAAGCATAATGGTTATCAAACACATAGGCAGCAAACACCAATATGCATAGGCCTACCAAATCTGCTAATTATTTTACCCAAGATTCAACAGTACATCATTTATCATTGTAGATATACTGTAGAAACACAGATAACTTTTTCACATGGAGTTTATCTAATAAAATCTGTCCATTTAATGGGTGGCTGCCAAAGGGATGAAACACAGACTCCAGATTCTGTCTTTTCAATATAAAGGAAATAATAACCGACCATGAAGTCATAGATTAGGCTTAGTTACATAAAGCTCAAGAGCTCTTAGACATTGAACATATTGAGTTAGGTTATCTGTAATCCTAAAACATCTCCCAGAATTCCAGTCCAATTGTCATAGTGTCATACTGTATAGTTGTCATATCACATACCATAATATAGTACCACAGGGTATATTATCCATAAATCACTCTGATGAATGTTAATATGAAATACACAAAAAAACATTAAACATTAAAACGTTAATCAGTCATTTATTGCAAAGGCTGCAGACCCGACTCTATTATAGCTATAATTCTGCTCCAAAATAACAGACTGAAATAGCCTATTCTGTGCTGTTGCATTTACTGTGTACAGTTGTATATTTTGTAAGCTATACATTTGTGGGGTAAAACATTTTATTTGTTAATATGTCAGTTTTGTTTATTTGTGAGGCAACCTACATGTATGAAAGCTGCATTAAATTATAAACTGTATTGAGACATTCTAATAAGATCAATAATTACAGTGATATTTTTTAAATGCATGAAATTCTGTTTGACTGTCTGACAAACTATGCAAACCATGTATCCCATCACGCCTGTGACAGCATTTGTCAACATCATTCAAATCAAGACACTCCAAAATGGCGGATCGTGAAG
The DNA here is from genome assembly GCF_016432855.1 of Salvelinus namaycush. Lineage (NCBI taxonomy): Eukaryota > Metazoa > Chordata > Actinopteri > Salmoniformes > Salmonidae > Salvelinus > Salvelinus namaycush. Next base: position 38,863,496 of record NC_052319.1, on the reverse strand, counting down.
AGGGTAAGTGTCGCTCTCAAACCAAAAACGACCTTTATGTTTCCATATTTGGACCCATATTTCCATCTTAGATGTACGCTATAGAGCATTAAATCATATCCATATATGTCAAATATGTGGAAACCTACTCGCTAAAAAACTGTTAGGTCTACTCTCTCGGTCTCTGATCGCACTCACTCGGTGTGTTTCAATGTATCAACGTCATAGGTTATATCAAGATAAATAGGAATGGCTACAGTTGCAACATTTTTACCACCTTATAACACTATGCAATTTGACGTTTTAGACTGCTATTTCCCCACATACGCGAATAGATTATTATGCCAAGATGTGCCTGTAAGAAATTAGACTCATAATCCTCTCCTTCCAACATGTTTTTACGTTAACGTTACTTCATTTAACGTTATACTGTTTCTCACGAAAACGAAACAGACTTTGCCAATGGAATATGGCACAATCGGCCAAAACGTCTGACGGGGATATTAATACTTGTGCTATTGCCAATTGTTCGCCTCTTGTACATAAAGTGCTCTACTTTGTTTCTCCCGTCCCAAGAACCAGAGAATGAGGACACATATGAGGTGGTCGACCTGACACAATATGCCAGGCGTCAACAATGGTGGGGCTGCCTATTTGGTGGGAACAATTCGGGTCCTATGGCTGAGAAGTATTCGGTGGCCACACAAATAGCATTGGGTGGTATGAGCGGCTGGTAAGTCCTGCAGGCCAAGGTAGCCTATATTGATTAAACAACGGAGCATCCTCAGGACTTTTCTTTATCATTTGATATCTCTCTCACATGGTGGTCAATGTTACTGTACTTTAATGCATGGTATGATCAAAATACAGGCTTCCCCTGTAGAGGATTCTATTGCCCTGTTTAGTGTACTACATGCAGGATAGGGTTTAATTTGAGTTTTGCATTGTCTCTCGCTGCCAGGTGTGCGGGATATCTTTTCCAGAAGGTGGGGAAGATCGCAGCCACCGCTGTGGGTGGAGGATTCCTGTTATTACAGGTAGGAACTCAACACAAGTTATTAATGTACAGTATAAAAGTCTAAATTAGTTATTTCACATGCTGCGAAGAGAAGCTTGCTCTTTGGCTACAATACTATTAGCTAAAATCCTTATTGTCATAGATTATTTTACCAAGCATTTTTGCTTAGTTTTTTTTAATAGTCCCGAAAATAAAAAATGTCTATTCTATTCTCCAGATAGCCAACCACAGTGGCTATGTGCAGGTGGACTGGAAGAGAGTGGAGAAGGATGTCAACAAAGCCAAGAGGCACCTGAAGAAGAAAGCCGACAGAGCTGTACCAGAGCTCAACTCTTTTATCGACCAGGTAGCCCTACACCTGTTGTATTCGGCGCATGTGACAAATAACATTTGATTTGTGCATGACAAAGCAGTGTGAATTGAACTACATTCATACTGACATAATACAAATTCTGCCTACTTGTACAGACTAGGCTGCTAAGTCAAAGGATCAATTATCCATATGCATTCAGATTTGTTGTTTGTCTTAAAAGGATATTGCACTTTTCTTAAATTTTAATACCGTTATTTATCTCAATCTCTCTCCCAGTCCACAGAGTTTGTGAAGACAAACATTATTGTCACCAGTGGATTCTTTGGAGGCTTCTTGCTTGGGCTGGCATCCTAAGAACACAACAGGGGCCTGCAGTTTTATATAGAAATCACTTGAGAGGTCTGGCTGTGAAGTGAAGTGCCCTTTTAAAAACGTGGTGGGAACAACAAGAACAGATGCACAGCACAATATATCAAATTGAGCCAATTACACAACCCGCAAAAAGGTACCGCAGTTGTAAATATTCTGTAATGTGTACTTACTGTACTGTTTCACACTACCTACCTGTCTATCTACCATGTAATTGCATGGTTTTAGCACCACCTGATAGAAACTGGAATCAAGATTTCAAGATTTCCTGCTGCTCCACCATATAAACAAAACCGTGTTTCTAGCTAGGCTTTAGCCCCCAACTCAAGGCAATCGGGTACAACCCAAAAGGAACTAGCCAGTGGGTCCTGTGGGAAATGCTGGTCTACAAAACAGTTATTAATCAAAACGCGATAAGAGCACACAGGTGTTGCGACCCTGTAGATGGGATCCAGTGTTCCTGGCTCACTCTGATTCATATATTCATCATATGAACAGATAGAAACATACTCACTTCCAATGGCTTTGAGCTGGTGCTGGAGATGGACGTATGTACTTATGTAAAAAGGATAGAAAGATGCAAAACACTCCGATTGATGCTGTATTTATTTAGATCGACTGTGTGGTCTTCATCAGAACTTCATGCATGTGTACAGTATATGCACAGTGTACTGTTGCACTTGTTACACATACACACCTAATTGGGCTGCAATGCGGGAACTTATTGATTACATTTGGGTCTAGTTCTTTGGAGTGTTTTCTGGTCAATATAGTCCTACACCGCAGGTATACCCAAGTCATGCAGTGCACCATGTTTGCACAACATATGCCATTTTCATTCATTGTATGAGTTAATACTTCAATCACATATTTATTGATTTAGGATTACCATGACTATCTTTCTTTTGCCTTTACGAGCGGTGCAATATTTGCTTGGAGGTAATTTAGCCTCTTTTGTGTTTTCTCTTTCACATGAAAGAAATGTACCTTTGTTATTGAATTACAATGCTGTTGTAGTTTGTGTATATATTCTTAATATAAAAGACCAAAAGCAACCAACAATCATGGCTTTCTTTCTTTATTTCAAATGAAAGACTAGGCCTACGTCTGTCAAGTTTAGCTTTAAAAAACAGATTTAAAACATTGTATCACAGCGCCTCTGCTATTTCTAAAGATCTAATTTACCTGTACTGTATATAAGAATGAATATGTATGTATAGTGTGTAAATTATATTTTTGTTGTCTCTTGGTGTCTCCTAAATATAACTTATTTTTTATTTAGTGTAATGTATTTAATGTAATATCTTATATTGTTCTTGTCTATTACTGTTCTGTACTTTGTCATGTATTTGAATGTTTTATGTGGACTCCAGGAAGAGTGCAGTAGCTAATAGGGACCCTAATAAACTTAACTTCCTACAGTACTTTGAGTTTAGGGCGCAGATAATTTTCTGCCCTCCAATTTGAGTTAAATTACTTTAATGAGCAAGCATTTATCTTTCAAGTCATCGTTACTATGTCATTGAAATTGTATATTATTTCCAAATGTTGTTGCAATATTGCAAAATGTTCCTGTGCAGTTTTACCATTTTCAGAGAAGAATGTTGCAAAAAAATTAAACTGAAACCCTAGATTCTGAAGCCGGCACGCTCCATGGCAACCTAAAACTGGTGAAGAACGGAAGAAGTTCTCAGGAGTTGGACGAAGTATAAAGTACATTTATATTCCAAATACTGCCTCTATGGCGCTGCCGATGCTGCCTGGCAATTCTCTTATCAAAAAGTAAGTTTTGTAGTGGATATATTTGACTTTATTTTGTTTATTGAATGACCATATAATCCTCTGCTAGGCGAATTGAAGCGAACAGCTCACGCTGACTAACGTTATATATCGACTAGGTGCGTCCACAGATTGTGCAAGTGCATTGCCTTATATAGTGCATTCCTGTTTGCTGCGAGGAAATTAGGGCAGTAATTTGCATGTTATGAATTCCTGCTTGTCTGACTTTATCCTCTTACCACAAACCATAATATTCCCCTGCAATTGGCTCTGTTGTCTTTTCTTGACTCATTTGTGACTTCCTTATCCTACAGTTGGGGAAAGACATATTCCACAAGTCCTGGGATTTTGACTGTTTCAAAGGGGGTCCCTATGATGGTGGGTTCAGGGAAGCCAGGCATTGAAGGATCATACTCTGGACCTAGTTTTGTCCCATGGAATAAATGTTGTAGATCTTAATGTTTTTCCTCATAATCCTGGACTATCGGACCACCATTTTATTACGTTTGAAATCGCAACAAATAATCTGCTCAGACTCCAACCAAGGAGCATCAAAAGTCGTGCTATAAATTCTCAGACAACACAAAAATTCCTTGATGCCCTTCCAGACTCCTTCTGCCTACCCAAGGATGTCAGAGGACAAAAATCAGTTAACCACCTAACTGAGGAACTCAATTTAACCTTGCGCAATACCCTAGATGCAGTTGCACCCCTAAAAACGAAAAACATTTGTCATAAGAAACTAGCTCCCTGGTATACAGAAAATACCCGAGCTCTGAAGCAAGCTTCCAGAAAATTGGAACGGAAATGGCGCCACACCAAACTGGAAGTCTTCCAATTAGCTTGGAAAGACAGTACTGTGCAGTATCGAAGAGCCCTCACTGCTGCTCGATCATCCTACTTTTCCAACTTAATTGAGGAAAATAAGAACAATCCAAAATTTCTTTTTGATACTGTTGCAAAGCTAACTAAAAAGCAGCATTCCCCAAGAGAGGATGGCTTTCACTTCAGCAGTAATAAATTCATGAACTTCTTTGAGGAAAAGATCATGATCATTAGAAAGCAAATTACGGACTCCTCTTTAAATCTGCGTATTCCTCCAGGGCTTAGCTGTTTTGGATCTGCACAGCTCTGCCAGGGCCTGGGATCGGGAGAGACACTTAAGTGTTTTAGTACTATATATCTCTTGACACAATGATGAAAATAATCATGGCCTCTAAACCTTCAAGCTGCATACTGGATCCAATTCCTACTAAACTACTGAAAGAGCTGCTTCCTGTGCTTGGCCCTCCTATGTTGAACATAATAAACGGCTCTCTATCCACCGGATGTGTACCAAACTCACTAAAAGTGGCAGTAATAAAGCCTCTCTTGAAAAAGCCAAACCTTGACCCGGAAAATATAAAAAACTATCGGCCTATATCGAATCTTCCATTCCTCTCAAAAAAATTTGAAAAAGCTGTTGCGCAGCAACTCACTGCCTTCCTGAAGACAAACAATGTATACGAAATGCTTCAGTCTGGTTTTAGACCCCATCATAGCACTGAGACTGCACTTGTGAAGGTGGTAAATGACCTTTTAATGGCGTCAGACCGAGGCTCTGCATCTGTCCTCGTGCTACTAGACCTTAGTGCTGCCTTTGACACCATCGATCACCACATTCTTTTGGAGAGACGGGAAACCCAAATTGGTCTACACGGACAAGTTCTGGCCTGGTTTAGATCTTATCTGTCGGAAAGATATCAGTTTGTCTCGGTGAATGGTTTGTCCTCTGACAAATCAACTGTACATTTTGGTGTTCCTCAAGGTTCCGTTTTAGGACCACTATTGTTTTCACTATATATTTTACCTCTTGGGGATGTTATTCGAAAACATAATGTTAACTTTCACTGCTATGCGGATGACACACAGCTGTACATTTCAATGAAACATGGTGAAGCCCCAAAATTGCCCTCGCTAGAAGCCTGTGTTTCAGACATAAGGAAGTGGATGGCTGAAAACTTTCTACTTTTAAACTCGGACAAAACAGAGATGCTTGTTCTAGGTCCCAAGAAACAAAGAGATCTTCTGTTAAATCTGACAATTAATCTTGATGGTTGTAAAGTCGTCTCAAATAAAACTGTGAAGGACCTCGGCGTTACTCTGGACCCTGATCTCTCTTTTGACGAACATATCAAGACTGTTTCAAGGACAGCTTTTTTCCATCTACGTAACATTGCAAAAATCAGAAATTTTCTGTCCAAAAATGATGCCGAAAAATTAATCCATGCATTTGTTACTTCTAGGCTAGACTACTGCGATGCTCTACTTTCCGGCTACCCAGATAAAGTACTAAATAAACTTCAGTTAGTGCTAAATACGGCTGCTAGAATCCTGACTAGAACCAACAAATTTGATCATATTACTCCAGTGCTAGCTTCCCTACACTGGCTTCATTTTGAACATCTTGGCTCTCTCTAATTCTCTCCTCTCTTTCTTTCTCTCTCTCGGAGGAACTGAGCCCTAGGACCATACGTCAGGACTACCGGGCATGATGACTCCTTGCTGTCCCCAGTCCGCCTGGCCTTGCTGCTATTCCAGTTTCAACTGTTCTGCCTGCGGTTATGGAACCCCTACCTGTCCCAGACCTGCTGCTTTCAACTCTTAATGATCGGCTATGAAAAGCCAACTGACATTTATTCATGATTATTATTTGACCATGCTTGTCATTTATGAACATTTTGAACATCTTGGCCATGTTCTGTTATAATCTCCACCCGGCACAGCCAGAAGAGGACTGGCCACCCCTCATAGCCTGGTTCCTCTCTAGGTTTCTTCCTAGGTTTTGGCCTTTCTAGGGAGTTTTTCCTAGCCACCGTGCTTCTACACCTGCATTGCTTGCTGTTTGGGGTTTTAGGCTGGGTTTCTGTACAGCACTTCGAGATATTAGCTGATGTACGAAGGGCTATATAAAATAAACTTGATTGATTGATTGATTGAGGGGAGTTGCTGCTGGGCCAGAAGGCGCAACCAAACTACTCTTGTCTTCCCCAAAGGAGAGGGCAGGGACACTGTCATGGGTGGCTTTTGACAACCAGGTCTGTCATGGAGCTGTTTTGGGCTTTCCAAAGATTCTTGGAAAGAGTGCATACACATTGTGGTTAATTGTTGTCAAGAAGGATGACTACAGACAGACTGCTATATTTTCACCATCTCTCTCCCTCAGGTGCTGAGCTTCGACACATTCTTTTGGGAGGCTGTGCCTCAGAAGCGAAAGGAGAAGTATCACTTAATTTTGTTAAAGTTAAAATGTTTTACTTAACCTGTATTTAACCAGGCAAGTCATTTAAGAACAAATTCTTATTTACAATGACGGCCTACCGGGGAACAGTGGGTTAACTGCCTTGTTCAGGGGCAGAAAGACATATTTTTACCTTGTCAGCTCGGGATTCGATCCAGCAACATTTCAGTTACTGGTCCAACGCTCTAAGCACTAGGCTACCTGCCGCCCCCCCAAAAAACAAGAGCGCCCAATGTGGGGCGCGAACCCACGACCCTGAGATTAAGAGTCTCATGCTCTACCGACTGCGTGTAAGATCTGTTTCTATCTGGAGGACAACGCCATCCAGGTGGTAGACCCAGAATTCAAGAACAGTGGGAGACAATTGAGTGGCCAGGCCAAGCTTGCAAAACCAGGTAAGAGCCTACTGTAATAACCAGCGAATCCGAGGAAAGACTGCACTTGTTTTACTGTCTGAGGGATAGCCCAGCCAGCTCTGGACAATGGCAATCTTCTCTGGATCTGGGGTAACTCACTGACAATTTGTCCCAGGATCTTGACCTGTTAGTGAAACAAAGTACATTTGTCAGGGTGCAGTTTCAAGCCAAATTTCTTCAGCCTTTCAAACACTATATCCAGGTCAAGTGTTTCAAAGTCTACTAAATACACAATGAAACCGTCAAGTTAGACCAAAGGGGACTCTGCTACGAAGTTCCCCAAACAGCTTTGCATTAGTCTTTGGAAGGTTGCAGGGGCATTGCACGACCCAAGGGGCATGCGTTCAAACTCCTAAAGGCCAAGCGGGGTTTAGAAAGACCTTTTCTCAAGGTATTGGTCTGTCACTTCCACCTGGCCAAATCTAGGGTGGAATAGTAACGGGCTTTTGTGAGTGTGCTCGGTGCTTCCTCTGGGCAACGGATGGGCATCTTTTATGAGTTTACATTTTTAATTTTCTAATAATCAACACAAAAATAGAAGTTCTCCATTCTTCTTTCTGACTAAGACAGTTGGTGCGTCCCTGGTGCTTCTGCTTCCCTTACTACTCCTGTTTTCAGCACGGTCCCTAAGAGACTATCAACATCCTGGTACATGGTGGGAGGTATGGCCATGTATTGTGGTAGCGTGGCAATATGACTGGAAAGGAGTTTAGATTCTTCACCCTGACTGGTACTCACACCTTTTATGTGGGTGTTGTGGAGGCCTTGATCCGTGGCTGAGGGGTCAACAGATGTTGGAAAGAACTCATTTTTAATCTGTGAATCAGAGAGAAGCATATCCTGTCGTGATGCATTGATGTGCAATGAGTTCACTCCTTGAAATCACAATCCCATTGTACTTCAACACAAGCTCTCACACCTTTACATCTGCTAGTACATAGCCAACGTAAGGGATTTGTAACCCATTTGCTGCAGTCAGTGTCAGCCAGCCAAGGTCCTCCTTGGAGCCAACATCCTGTTCTGGAAAAAGTTGGTTAAAACAAGCCTCTGTCATAAGGGTAACTTGGGACCCAGTGTCCATTTACAAAGAAGTGTCCTCATACCTCACCCTGGTTCCTCAAAGCTTTTCCCAGATGGTTCAGCTGAGGTCTGCCATTTGCTCCTTCATCTCAGCCAGCGGTTCTCTTTTTACCTCTTCTTTCCAATGTCACGAACCGGCTCAATGCCCGTAACAAAAGGGAGACAACGTGGAGATAAGGAATAACAAAATATATTTATTAACTAAGGTAACCTAAATGCAATTAACAATGGTGTGTGTAATCAGTAATGTAAGTGAGTGTTTTGCTTGCATAAATGTGATAATGCAGTGTTGAAAGGTGCTAAAGCAAACAACCAAAAAACCACAACAAAATCTATGACGGTGTCTGCATGGAGAAAGTCTCCTCCATGAATGGGGAAGTGGTGTATTTATCCTGGGAGACACCGGGCCCAGGTGTTTCCCATGTAGCTGACGACCCTCCCAACTCCGCCCACCGGCATCCTAATAAGGAAACAAGAACAAAGAGAGAATACGGCAGACAGAGTAGGAGGGTCATCACACCAAGAATAATGTTTAGGTTATTTGGAAGATCCCAAACCACTGCGCAGGTTGGTTCATCTTTATATTGGCCACGCCCATCTTCCTCAAGGTACAGGGCCTCCCGGTGCAGCTGATGGAAGTTATGGTCGGGGCCATAGTTTCTGACCTTTCTCGCGAGGATGTACTGGTCATGTGTGTCTGTCTGCTTGGCGGTGGTCCTGTGGGTCTCAGTTTTGAAAGCACTGCGCCAGCTCACGTAGGCGCAGGACATATGAACGTGCAGACTCCTCAGGCTTCTGTCTCCAATCAAAAAACAGAGCACGTAAAGCACCAGTAGATATATCAAATATGGGAAAATTAGTATAGGGGTAGCTCGTACGTCCTCTTCAAGAATTAAGATTTCTCTACGGGCCTCTCCTTCCAATGCACTCATGATGAAATCACATTGCTGAGCTTCCGACCACATTTGCGCGCAACATGGCTTGAATTTGATCTTTCCAGTCTTCATAGCGCACGTCTGAGTCTTGGAATTTTGGCACCCATGGTGCTCCAATCAAAAATGGTGCAGCCATACCTTACACTCATGGGGCTTCTTCTGCAATGTCACTCATTGTTACGGTCCTGGGTTCCAAATACAGTAGTCACAATCCTGCCACTACTCCACCTGATGGAGGTTTAGAGACCAGGACTCTGTATAAGGTTGTCATGAGCAGTTGGGAACCACACTAATCATAAAACACAAGGAGGTGTGATTTCAGCAAAAAGCTTGGACATTTATTTTGAACGCAAATAAATAGGTAAAAATGTAAGCCACCTACTAATGGGATAAAGTGGAATTTCGTTCCACAAAAAGAGAAAAGGTCTTCCTCCAGTTTAAGGGGTGGGGAAGTCCGATCATGGTTTTCCTTCTGCTCTGTCCTCTCCACCTCCTCTGGGTTAGGCCCGAGGAACAAATAAATGTTGAGTAGTACAATGCCACACAATTGTCTTTGAGTATATATTTACAATAAACCACAGTCTATTCCTTAAAAACCAAAATCCGTTCTTTAAAATAAAGTGATTCCTGTCCAGTGGGGGGAAGAAAAAAAACGGTGGACTTCCCAGTCCGTGTTTTCCATCAATGATGCGGCCAGAGCTCCACCCCTGTATGTGGGGTGGAGCTCTGGCCGCATCATTGATGGAAAACACGGACTGGGAAGTCCACCGTTTTTTTTCTTCCCCCCACTGGACAGGAATCACTTTATTATAATGATGCGGCCAGAGCTCCACCCCCTTTCCAGTTTCTCCGTGTTCATTTGTGATCCTTCCTCATCAGCGCCCTGAGCCGTTTTGCCTCCATGCTGCTTCTGCAAGGGTTTAAATACAGGCTACAATATGCAGTGAACCAATGGGAATACATCTGAATGATTGTACCTGCATTCTCGCAAGGGGATTGGTGTGCCAACAGATCCATGAGTTCCTCTGTTTTCCTCCCGTTGTTAATCTCCAGTGAATATAGGCAGTGAACGTGAAATCATACAATACAGATGTAAAAAAGAGTAAGAGCAAGCCATTTCCTGGTAGCATGCACAACATTTTCATTTGATTTTGTCATATCATGACAGAAGTGTAGTCAAGAGGAAAAGTGCCTCTTTCTCTTTGCTTGGATGGCTTCTCCCTCACTCCTTCCCTCACAGATCTCTCATCCACTCTGACAGGTCTCTCTCTCTCTATCACTCTCTCTCTTTCTTTCTCTCTCCCTCCCTCTCTCCTTCTCTCAATCTCTCCTTACCGCCCTCCCTTCCCTCACATAGCTCTCATCCAACCTGACAGGTCTGCAGTAATGGGGGTGGCAGGTAGCCTAGTGGTTAGAGCGTTGGACTAGTAACTGAAAGGTGGCAAGATCAAATCCCCGAAACGACAAGGTAAAAATCTGTCGTTCTACCCCTGAACAAGGCAGTTAACCCACTGTTCTTAGGCTGTCATTGTAAATAAGAATTTGTTCTTAACTGACTTGCCTGGTTAAATAAAGGTAAAAAATACCAACATCTAGCTGTCACTGTTCAGACACTAACTCAACATAAAAAATACCAACATCTAGCTGTCACTGTTCAGACACTAACTCAACATAAAAAATACCAACATCTAGCTGTCACTGTTCAGACACTAACTCAACATAAAAAATACCAATATCTAGCTGTCACTGTTCAGACACTAACTCAACATAAAAAATACCAACATCTAGCTGTCACTGTTCAGACACTAACTCAACATAAAAAATGGCCACTGCTCATTTGTTTCCAGTAGTTTTCCTTCTTCTTTTTCTCCAGAGATTGTCATGCTGTTTGTTTCGGTTGCCTCTCTCTAAATGTCATCCTGAAAGGTTCCATCTGAACCTCCTAGCCAGTGGCACATAAGGATTTTCCCCAGATAAAAAAGTAAGCCTGTCCCTCAAGACAAATTATAATGATTTGGTCTGTTTGTCTTCTTTCTCTTTCTCCCTGTTATGTTGCTTCCATTCCCAAGGACTAGGAGGCAAGAACCAGCCACTTGTGGTGTGGAGGTGGTGTGGTGTGTGTGGGTTTTAGCTGGCACGTGTGTGTGTGTGAGAATAAGTGTGTGCGTGTGTGTGTTTTTAAATCTGACTCTTCTCCATCTGTGCGTTTTCTCCTCTGTTCTCTCCTGCAGCACACTCCCATTCCCAAGCGTCAGCCCGGAGAGATCACAGACCGCAGGGTGCTCAAAATGTTTGGTCCTATGGGCCAGGCAGGATGCTACATCCTGGACACCCTCAAAGTTAGGTGTTGCTTGGGAGATTTTACATAGTAAAATGGTCACATTTGGCAATGTCGAATGTGAAATAGAAAAGAAGCCTATAATTTGGTGATGTTGTAGAAACACAGTTCTGTTCTTTAGAGTGTACAGGGTCAGTTTGATCCATCATATTTTACTGTTGAATTCCTCTCTCTCTCTCTCTCTCTCTCTCTCTCTCTCTCTCTCTCACTCTCACTCTCACTCTCACTCTCACTCTCTCTCTCTCTCTCTCTCTCTCTCGCTCTCTCTCTCTCTCACACACCTTTTCTCTCTCTCTCTCTCTCTCTCTCTCTCTCTCTCACACCTTTTCTCTCTCTCTCTCTCTCTCTCTCTCTCTCTCTCACTCTCTCTCTCTCTCTCTCACCTTTTCTCTCTCTCTCTCGCTTTGTATCTCTCTCTCTCTCTCTCTCTCTAGCTCTCTCTCTCTAGCACTCTCTCTCTCGCTTTCTCTCTCTCTTTCTCTAGCTCTCTCTCGCTTTCTCTCTCCTCTCCTCTCCTCTCTTCTCCTCTGTCAGATGGGTGCGGTCCATGGGAAGTTCTATAAGAAGGGGGCGACTGGGAGGTGTGGTCAATGTGTGGGGACGCAGGGTGGTCATCTGTGACTGTGAAAATTTCAGCAAAGCGTTCTACTGCTCCAAATACGGCGTTGGTGAGTCACACAATACAAACACACACCAACTTTGGTAATCTGTTTTATCCCATACCTTAGCCCATTGCCTGCAGTTCTGGTGTATAACCACTGGATGTCAGTATAAGTATAATCTAAACTTCACTGCATTGCTCTGGCAAACTCAAGTGCACCCATGTTTGCTGTTTTCAATGTCAAGTATTTCCATAATCTTTACATTTTTTAGATTGACCCCAAGATGCTCTCCATATCTGAATTTAGATTTTGTCATTCATATTTAGTGAAGGTTCGATTTGTGACCGGCTGGAGATTCAAATTATATTATAATAATCTTTACCATCAATATGATAAAAAAAAATTATGGAAATTTCTCCACTGCATCAAAACCATGCAACTCTTAGAATAATCACTGTCAATAAATCAAAATGTGTTTATATACTGTATATAACAACAACATATGTCACAAAGTGCTTTACAGTAACCAAGCCTGGACGCTTGGGTGATAGAGCGGCGTTTACAGTAACCAGGCCTGGACGCTTGGGTGATAGAGCGGCGTTTACAGTAACCAGGCCTGGACGCTTGGGTGATAGAGCGGCGTTTACAGTAACCAGGCCTGGACGCTTGGGTGATAGAGCGGTGTTTACAGTAACCAGGCCTGGACGCTTGGGTGATAGAGCGGCGTTTACAGTAACCAGGCCTGGACGCTTGGGTGATAGAGCGGTGTTTACAGTAACCAGGCCTGGACGCTTGGGTGATAGAGCAGCGTTAACAGTAACCAGGGCTGGACGCTTGGGTGATAGAGCGGCATTTACAATAACCAGGCCTGGACGCTTGGGTGATAGAGCAGCGTTTACAGTAACCAGGCCTGGAACCTTGAGTGGTAGAGTGGCATTTACAGTAACCAGGCCTGGACGCTTGGGTGATAGAGCAGCGTTTCCAGCACTGACATCATAGTAAACAAAGCTTTGACTCTCATGGTGATATCAGCAGTTCAAGCCCACTGTGTGAACATAGTCTTACCCATAGTTGGAGATCTGGAGGCTGTGGAATTCCAGATGTCATTTAGAACTTTTTCCAACGCCAAAGCAGCAGCTCCAGGCCTGTCCGTCTCCTGTCCCTGACTGACAGTAGATACTCCACCTCCACCTGATGATTCGCCACTGTGAGCGAGAAGCTTTGAAGTTAATCCGCTATCATCATGATTCATGTGCTTGTTTTTTCGGTAACATGTCCGCCGTATTGCACCATCCAAATGGGGCCCACATTTCTGTAGACGGGAGGGTTTAGGAGAGGTGGGGTTCAACCAGTCTGCAGTAATCTAACTCTTGTCTGTGGGTGTGTGTTGGTCACTCCACCCCACTCTGCTTCCCCTCCTAGGTATCTTGGCAAGGTTAAACTGTCTATGGGGGGGGGGCTCCCTGTATTAGTCACAGACTATCCCAGGGGCCCCCCCATGATGGAGAGGCCTGATGGGGACATCAGGGGGTCAAATGTTGTATAGGTCATTGTCTGAGGCTCAGGTCTGTTAGGGATGGATCACCTAACCCACTGTTGCCTTCTCTCTCCATCTCTACTACTTTCTCCTCTCTCTTCCTTCAAATGTTTTGTCTCTCTCTCTCCCTATCATTCTATCTATCGATCTCTCTCTATTTCTTTCTGTTATATCTCTCTCTGCCCCTCTCTCAGAGGACTTCAGTCAAGTAAAGTACAAGGCTCCCCTGCCCCTGAGCCCTCCTGGCCTGTACCTTCCTACAATGGTTTTGTCTCTGAGTAGGACTCTCTGTGCTCCTGCCAGGGCCTGCTGACATTCAGGTAGGAAATGCTGGACTGATTCCCTAAGAAAACATTCAGGTAGGAAATGCTGGACTGATTCCCTAAGAAAACATTCAGGTGGGAAATGCTGGACTGATTCCCTAAGAAAACATTCAGGTAGGAAATGCTGGACTGATTCCCTAAGAAAACATTCAGGTAGGAAATGCTGGACTGATACCCTAAGAAAACATTCAGGTAGGAAATGCTGGACTCAGGAACTAGAACCCCAGAACCAATTTAGTAGTCAACAAACTATGGTGTTTGAATCAAATGTTACTGGTTGGTTATTGTGTGTGTGTGTGTGTGTGTGTGTGTGTGTGTGTGTGTGTGTGTGTGTGTGTGTGTGTGTGTGTGTGTGTGTGTGTGTGTGTGTGTGTGTGTGTGTGTGTGTGTGTGTGTGTGTGTGTGTGTGTGTGTGTGTGTGTGTGTGTGTGTGTGTGTTTGCCAGGTGCTTGCTGCAGAACATGAGGCGATGATGTCGAGTCGTAGTTTCTGTGAGCGCCAGCAGGCGGAGGTGGGCCTCATGCTGGCCGTGGCTCAGGACCACCTCCGCAAGAAACACTTTGAGAGCTTCTCCGACATGACCCGATCCTTCACAAACAAGGACCGACACAGGTAGGGAGCCATACACACACACGCACACACACACACACACACACACACACACACACACACACACACACACACACACACACACACACACACACACACACACACACACACACCTTGACCCCAAAAACAATATATACCCCAAACCCAAACAGACAGAACCACACAGACAGGCAGCGACACGGCCTGCCAACAATCAGCTGGCCAATGGCCCCAGATCCCTAGCTGCTTGAGTAGCAGCCATTAGTTCCAGCACTGTGTGAGTGAAGCATTGGAACCAGAAGATCCCCACAGACCAGCATGTCAGGAGCCACACACACACAGTAGATTGTAGCATGTAGGAAATGTCTAGCCACGCCACAGGGTCAATCAGCTTGTTTATGTGGCCATGTGGTTACCCTGGGTTAGTTTCAGATTTGTCTTAAATGTCCTCCTCCTCCTCCCTATCCAATGCAGCTGTAATGAAGATGGTATGTCATAATGTCAAGGACTGGCTCCAGACTCCTCAACAACACACGGAAAACAGCTGTGTCCTCACACAAAAACGTGCACGCACGTCTTGCATCTCCTCTTTCAAGCTTGGCATCAATGATGATTTCTCATCTGTGCTCATCTGGTCTCCCTTGTCTAATCTCTGCGCTCGTCTGGTCGGGAGAGAGATGGAGGGAAAGAGGGAGAGTGAGGGAGGAGGGAAAGGTGGATAGGGAAAGTGGGAAGGAGGGAGTGAGAGGGGGAGAGAGATAGGGGGAGGGAACGGAGAAAGAAAAAGAGGGAATGGAGAGGGGGAGAGAGATAGGGAAGGGAACGGAGAGAGGGAGGGAAAGGTAGAAAGAGGGAGGGAGAGAGGGAGAGGGGGGGGGGGTGGAGGGAGAGGGGGGAGGGAAGGGGAGAGATAGATACTCTGTTCACAAACAGAGCCCGTAGAGCCCCAGGACAGCAACACAATTAGACCCAGCCAAATCATGAGACGTATTGGAAAGCATCAACAGAGAGAACACAGTGGCAGAATACCTAACCACTGTGACTGACCCAAACATAAGAAAAGTTTTGACTATGTACAGACTCAGTGAGCAAGACCTGACTCTCAGGCTATGTGCCCACAACTCACAAAACGAGTTGGAATCCAAGCTGCACTTTCTAACCTCCTGCCAAATGTATGACCATATTAGACACGCGTACACTACATGACCAAAGGTATGTGGACACCTGCTGGTCGAACATCTCATTACAAAATTATGGCCATTAATATGGTGTTGGTCCCTCCTTTGCTGCTTTAACAGCCTCCGCTCTCCTGGGAAGGCTTTCCACTAGATGTTGGAAAATTGCTGCGGGGACTTGCTTTCATTCAGCCACAAGAGCATTAGTGAAGTCGGGCACTGATGTTGGGTGATTAGGCCTGGCTCGCAGTCGGTGTTCCAATTAATTCCAAAGGTGTTCCCGTGTGGCTCAGTTGGTAGAGCATGGCGCTTGCAACGCCAGGGTTGTGGGTTCAATTCCCACGGGGGGACCAGGGTTCAATTCCCACGGGGGGACCAGGATGAATATGTATGAACTTTCCAATTTGTAAGTCGCTCTGGATAAGAGCGTCTGCTAAATTACTTAAATGTAAAATGTAAATGTGTTCGATGGGGTTGAGTGTGCAAGCCACTCAAGTTCTTCCACACCGATCTCGACAAACATGCTGAAACAGGAAAGGGCCTTCCACAAACTACTACCACAAAGTTGGAAACACAGAATCGTGTAGAATGTCACTGTATGCTGTAGCGTTAATATTTCCCTTCACTGGAACTAAGGGGCCTAGTCCGAAGCCATGAAAAATAGCCCCAGACCATTATTACTCCTCCACCAATCTTTACAGTTGGCACTATGCATTGGGGCAGGTAGCGTTCTCCTGGCATCCGCCAAATCCAGATTTGTTCGTCAGACTGCCAGATGGTGAAGCGTGATTCATCACTCCAGATAATGAGTTTTCACTGCTCCAGAGTCCAATGGCGGTGAGCTTTACACCACTCCAGCCGACGCTTGGCTGCTCGGCCATGGAAACGCATTTCATGAAGCTCCCGACTAACAGTTATTGTGCTGACATTGCTTCCAGAGGCAGTTTGGAACTCAGTAGTGAGTGTTGCAACCGAGGACAGGCGGTTCTTACGCTCTGCTGGGGGCTACTCTGCCTTTCTAAACCAGCTACACGGACACACCAGAGAGTAACAATGGCTGCCGTGACTTTGCATCATCACGTCCTCACGTCTCTGTCTCACAGTGATGACATCAGAAGAGTTGCTTGATTCTGCTTGTGGACTTGCTTTGGGTTGTTTGCCCCATCATCCAGGCTCTGTTATTTTCCTGATTGTCCGCTTCTGCTGATGCCTGGCATCTACAGTACCTATGTCATCCTGGGACTCCTGTTTGAACATATTGTTTCAGTTTTGATTTAGTTTTGTTACCACTAACATTGCACTTTTTCAAAGCCAAAGCTGTTATGTTTTGTGAATGTATTTGATCTGCATCTATTTAAGTTCAGGGATGTTACTAGTGTGACAATTATTTAATTTAGGACTTCTAACCCACTGGGCACACACTGGTTGAATCAAAGTTGTTTCCACGCCATTTCAATGAAATTACATTGAACCAATGTGGAATAGACGTTGAATTGACATCTGTGCCCAGTGGGAACCTTTATTTAACCAAACAAGTCAAGTGTCATCCTCAATGAGGGACTTGTCCAGTCCTATATTGTGTGTTGCCTTGAGCCCTTTGTTCTGATGTTGTTGAATTGAATCGACTTAATTGATTGTCCACAGTTTGACATGGACTGGAGGTGAAGACCATTAACTACTCTGTCCTCCTGGAAGATATGTTCGGTAGTGTCCAGACCAACATCGATTCAACACTCTAACCGACCCAACACAGGCAACACAGAGACAAAGATATGAGAAGAAAACCGCCAGATAGATCATCAGCCTATGAAATCAATCACCTCACTGCTCGCTGTATATATTATCCTCTTTCAATAAAAGACATGGATTATGGCCCCCCTAGTGGCACAGCACTCTAAGGCACTGCATCACAGTGCTAGAGGTGTCACTACAGGCCTGGGTTTGATCCTGGGCTGTATCACAACCGGCCGTGATCTGGAGTCCCATAGGGTGGCACACAATTGTCCCAGTTTTTTCTGGGTTAGGGGAGGGGGAATAGGCATTGTCGTGCCCTCTTCACGACTGTCTTGGTGTGTTTGGATCATGATAGTTTGTTGGTGATGTGGACACCAAGGAACTTGAAGGTTTTGACCCGCTCCACTACAGCCCCGTCGATGTTAATGGAGGCCTGTTCGGCCCTCCTTTTCCTGTAGTCCACAATCAGCTCCTTTGTCTTGCTCACGTTGAGGGAGAGGTTGTTGTCCTGGCACCACACTGCCAGGTCTCTGACGTCCTCCGTATAGGCTGTCACATCGTTGTCGATGATCAGGCCTACCACTGTTGTGTTGTCAGCAAACTTAATGATGGTGTTGGAGTCGTGTTTGTCAACACAGTCGTGGGTGAACAGGGAGTACAGGAGGGGACTAAGCACGCACCCCCGAGGGGCACCTGTGTTGAGGATCAACATGGCAGATGTGTTGTTGCCTACCCTTACCACCTGGGGGCGGCC
>NC_052319.1:38787776-38840276 GCF_016432855.1 Salvelinus namaycush | reverse complement strand
TCTTCACTGTCTGCTTTCACACCTACTCAAATATTACCCTCCCGAGTCATACCCACTCCTGCCCGGTGCCTCCACCGCCACCCGCTTAAACAAACTTTAAAAAACTCTTGACGTCATCTGGAGGAAGGGGGAGGAAGGGGAGGCTTGAGTGCATACTTGGCCTTTTATGCATCCCGAAACAGAGTGTGAGGAGGGACAATAACCCTCACAACCTTCCCTCCTCCCCCTCCCATCGGACTATGTAACACAGTCACTGGACCAAAGACAAAGTTACCAGGACATAGAAAAAGCACAGGTCACATTTCACAGGTCAGACTGACCTCCCTCCAGATGCTATGGTGGTGTGACCTGGGGAATGGGAAAGGAGAAGAGAGACGAAAACACACCTGGGTGGGGAGTATGTAATGTTGTCCTTTCCTTGTTTAACTTTACTGTCGTCCTGCTCCCTCCCTCGGTACTGGCTGTAAAACACTGTAAAATACAATACGCCGGAAAAGGTCATAAAAGTCTCTGGGGTTAAAAGGTCTCCTGTGAACACGTGCGTGCGTGTGCGTGTTAGCTACATGTGCTAACAGAAGAATGCAGGCTTGATGCTGCCTGGGCCAATGTTGGAAGGACTGACTCGTTACAGACCCCAGTGAACGATAGGGGAAAGTTTCCTAGTGTGTTAAACGACAGACGTTTCTCGTAGTACCGACTCCTTTAACAGGAGACAAACACAAGGAGAGGCTGCGTTCCAGCTGATTCAAATTTTTGTGTGACACCTTGCCCTACAGATAACTGTGGATAGGTCAAAGGTCGATGAATAGGTTAATCTATCTGATATATAATCTGACATACAGCCCTGCATGTAGAATATGCAAGTAGCTAATTACAGAAAGATCATATTACAGTCTGGTTAAGACATTTTTGTGTGGTAGTTAAAACATCATTTTTGTGTGGTAGTTAAAACATCATTTTTGTGTGGTAGTTAAAACATCATTTTTGTGTGGTAGTTAAAACATCATTTTTTTCAACCAGCATTCAGCCTGATCACAGCATCACAAAACAACGCCAGCCTGATGTTTCTTCATCCAATTTTGCATTTAGGGTAGCCTTAGTAACTGCATTACTATTCAATAAAATAGGCCCCTGCTGGAGAAGAGATTCCGATGCTTTTAGTTAAATGCATATTCTACAGATGAAACAGAGGAGCAGTTCTAATGAGAGATGAAGAGAGATGAAAAGAGAGATAAAGAGAAAGACGAAGAGAGAGATTGACACTGGTCTACTACCATTGATTTAATGTATTGTTGTTCTGATTAATATTGTTGTTGTAGTTGTTGTTAATGGTAATCCCATGTCCACTACTACTATTGTTATTACTGTTGGTCCCACCATTTATTTATATATAAATATATATATATTTTGTATATATATACATATATATTTGATTTTAATTTTTTGATATGTATACTTTGACAATGTAAGTAATAATGAACTTGCCATGTCAATAAAGTCAATTGAATTGAATTGAATTGATAGAGATGAAGTGAGAGATATGAAGAGAGAGATAAAAATAGATGAAGTGAAAGATGGAGAGAGAGACAAGAGAAAGATGGAGAGAGAGATATAGAGTGATGAAGAGAGATAAAGAAAGATGAAGAGAAATTAATTGAGATATGAAGAGAGATGAGGAAATATGAAGAGACAAAGACAGAGATGAAGAGAGGTAAAGAGAGAGATGAAGAAAGATAGAGAGAGATTAAGATAGATAAAGAAAGAGATAGTGTCACGATCGTCTTGACTTTGAAGAGAGGACCAAAACGCAGCGTGTGAGAAATACATTCTCTTTTTATTAGAGAAGAGCAATGAATGAAACAAAACAACAAACTGACGACCGTGAAGCTATATAAACAAAATGGTGCTGACACTGACCACTACACACTGACATAGACAATTACCCACAAATGCATGATGCCCATGGCTGCCTTAAATATGGCTCCCAATCAGAGACAAATGAAAGACATCTGTCTCTGATTGAGAACCACTCAGGCAACCATAGACATACCTAGACACATTCACTCAACCATAGACATACTGTCACGTTCCTGACCTGTTTTCTGTTGTTTTGTATGTGTTTAGTTGGTCAGGACGTGAGCTGGGTGGGAATTCTATGTTGTGTGTCTAGTTTGTCTGTTTCTATGTCTGCCTAGTGTGGGTTCTCAATCAGAGACAGATGGTAGTCGTTGTCTCTGATTGAGACTCATATATAGGAGGCTTGTTTTGTGTTGGGATTTGGTGGGTGTTTGTTTCCTGTGTCAGTGTTTGGGCCACACAGGACTGTTTTCAGGTTAGTCACGTTTGTAGAGTTTCGTAATTTGTAGTGTTTGTTGTTTGTTCATTAAAACATGAATACCTACTACTCCGCATCTTGGTCCGATCCATGCTCCTCCTCGTCTGAGGAGGAGAACGACTACGACAGCCGTTACAGAAACACCCACCAAAACAGGATCAAGCGGAGTGGAGAAGGAAGGCAGGAACAACAGCAATGGGGAAAAGAGGAATGGACTTGGGAGGAGATCCTAGACGGTAAAGGACCCTGGGCAGAGCCAGTGGAGTGTCGTCGTCCCAAAGCGGAGCTGGAGGCATCAAAAGCAGAGAGGCGGCATTATGAGGCGCTTGCAAGGCAGAGTGGCTGGAAACCCGAGAGGCTCACCCAAAAATTTCTTGGGGGGGGGGGGCTAAAGGGGAGTGTGGCGAAGCCGGGTTGGATACCTGAGCCAACTCCCCGGGCTTACCGTGGAGTGAGAGGGCGTCGTACTGGTCAGACACCGTGTTATGCGGTAAAGCGCACGGTGTCCCCAGTACGCGTGCTTAGCCCCGTGCGGGCTATTCCACCTTGCCGCACTGGTAGGGCTAGGTTGGGCATCGAGCCGGGTGCCATGAAGCCGGCCCAACATATCTGGCCTCCAGTACGTCTCCTCGGGCCGGCATACATGGCACCAGCCTTACAGGTGGTGTCCCCGGTTCGCCTGCATAGCCCAGTGCGGGTTGTTCCACCTCGCCGCACTGGCAGGGCTACGGGGACCATTCAACCTGGTAAGGTTGGAGAGGCTCGGTGCTCAAGAGCGCGTGTCCTCCTTCACGGTCCGGTATATCCGGCGCCACCTTCCCGCCCCAGACCAGTACCACCAGTGCCTACACCACGCACCAGGCTTCCAGTGCATCTCCAGATCCCTGTTCCTCCTCCCCGCACTCGCCCTGAGGTGCGTGCCCTCAGCCCGGTACCTCCAGTTCCGGCACCACGCATCAGGCCTATAGTGCGTCTCAGCCGGCCAGAGTCTGCCGTCTGCCCAGCGGTGCCTGAACTGCCCGTCTGCCCAGCGGCGCCTGAACTGCCCGTCTGCCCAACGCCGTCTGAACTGTCCGTCTGCCCAGCGCCGTCTGAGCCGTCCGTCTGCCCAGCGCCGTCTGAGCCGTCCGTCTGCCCAGCGCCGTCTGAGCCGTCCGTCTGCCCAGCGCCGTCTGAGCCGTCCGTCTGCCCAGCGCCGTCTGAGCCATCCGTCTGCCCAGCGCCGTCTGAGCCATCCGTCTGCCCAGCGCCGTCTGAGCCATCCGTCTGCCCAGCGCCATCTGAGCCATCCGTCTGCCCAGCGCCATCTGAGCCATCCGTCTGCCCAGCGCCATCTGAGCCATCCGTCTGCCCAGCGCCGTCTGAGCCATCCGTCTGCCCAGCGCCGTCTGAGCCATCCGTCTGCCCAGCGCCATCTGAGTCATCCGTCTGCCACGAGCCATTAGAGCCGCCCGTCTGTCCCGAGCCATTAGAGCCGTCCGTCAGTCAGGAGCCGCTAGAGCCGTCCGTCAGTCAGGAGCTGCCAGAGCCGCCAGCCAGTCAGGAGCTGCCAGAGCCGCCAGCCAGTCAGGAGCTGCCAGAGACGCCAGCCAGTCAGGAGCTGCCAGAGACGCCAGCCAGTCAGGAGCTGCCAGAGACGCCAGCCAGTCAGGAGCTGCCAGAGCTGCCCTACAGTCATGAGCTGCCATACAGTCATGAGCTGCCCTTCAGTCATGAGCTGCCCTTCAGTCATGAGCTGCCCTTCAGTCATGAGCTGCCCTACAGTCATGAGCTGCCCTCCAGTCATGAGCTACCCTCCAGTCATGAGCTGCCCTCCAGTCATGAGCTGCCCTCCAGTCATGAGCTGCCCTTCAGTCATGAGCTGCCCTTCAGTCATGAGCTGCCCTCCAGTCATGAGCTGCCCTCCAGTCATGAGCTGCCCTCCAGTCATGAGCTGCCCTCCAGTCATGAGCTGCCCTTCAGTCATGAGCTGCCCTCCAGTCATGAGCTGCCCTCCAGTCATGAGCTGCCCTCCAGTCATGAGCTGCCCTCCAGTCATGAGCTGCCCTCCTGTCATGAGCTGCCACTCAGTCCGGAGCTGCCACTCAGTCCGGAGCTGCCACTAGTCCGGAGTTGTCCCTCTGTCCTGAGCTACCTCTCTGTCCTGGGCTACCTCTCTGTCCTGAGCTACCTCTTTGTCCTGAACTACCTCTCTGTCCTGAGTTGTCTCCTCTATTGTAGAGGGGAGTTGGTGAAGGTTCCTGGACCATGGTCGGGGGCGAGGGTCGCCACTCAAGGGACGCTAAGGAGGTGGACAAAGACAATGGTGGAGTGGTGCCCTCGTCCACCGCCGGAGCCGCCACCGCGGACAGATGCCCACCCAGACCCTCCCCTTGAGTTTTAGGGGTGCGCCCGGAGTTCGCACCTTGAGGGGGGGGTTCTGTCACGTTCCTGACCTGTTTTCTGTTGTTTTGTATGTGTTTAGTTGGTCAGGACGTGAGCTGGGTGGGAATTCTATGTTGTGTGTCTAGTTTGTCTGTTTCTATGTCTGCCTAGTGTGGGTTCTCAATCAGAGACAGATGGTAGTCGTTGTCTCTGATTGAGACTCATATATAGGAGGCTTGTTTTGTGTTGTGATTTGGTGGGTGTTTGTTTCCTGTGTCAGTGTTTGGGCCACACAGGACTGTTTTCAGGTTAGTCACGTTTGTAGAGTTTCGTAATTTGTAGTGTTTGTTGTTTGTTCATTAAAACATGAATACCTACTACTCCGCATCTTGGTCCGATCCATGCTCCTCCTCGTCTGAGGAGGAGAACGACTACGACGACCTTAACACATACCTAGAAACATTCACTCAACACAAACTCATACACTACATCCAACACCCCCTTTACCATATAACCACCCAAAACGACAAAACACAAACATTCCCCATGTCACACCCTGACCTAACTAAAATAATAAAGAAAACAAAGAATACTAAGGCCAGGGCGTGACATAACCCCGACCTTAAGGTGCGAACTCCGGGCGCACCAGCCTAAAGTCTAAGGGAGGGTCTGGGTGGGCGTCTGTCCACGGTGGCGGCTCTGGCACTGGTCGTGGTCCCCACCCCACCATAGTCACTACCCGCTTTCGTAGCCTCCTCCAAATGGCCACCCTCCACATTAACCCCACTGGATTAAGGGGCAGCACCAGACTAAGGAGCAGCACCGGACTAAGGGGCAGCACCGGACTAAGGGGCAGCACCGGACTAAGGGGCAGCACCGGACTAAGGGGCAGCACCAGGATAAGGGGCAGCACCAGGATAAGGGGCAGCTCCGGACTGAGGGACGGCAGCTCCGGACTGAGGGACGGATCCTGGCTGGATGACGGCTCTGGCGGATCCTGGCTGGACGGCTCTGGCGGATCCTGGCTGGACGGCTCATGGCTGGCTGACGGATCTGGCTGCTCATGGCTGGCTGACGGATCTGGCTGCTCATGGCTGGCTGACGGATCTGGCTGCTCATGGCTGGCTGACGGATCTGGCTGCTCATGGCTGGCTGACGGATCTGGCTGCTCATGGCTGGCTGACGGATCTGGACGCTCATGGCTGGCTGACGGATCTGGACGCTCATGGCTGGCTGACGGATCTGGACGCTCATGGCTGGCTGACGGATCTGGACGCTCATGGCTGGCTGGCGGCTCTGGCAGATCCTGTCTGGTTGGCGGCTCTGGCAGATCCTGTCTGGTTGGCGGCTCTGGCAGATCCTGTCTGGTTGGCGGCTCTGGCAGATCCTGTCTGGTTGGCGGCTCTGGCAGATCCTGTCTGGTTGGCGGCTCTGGCAGATCCTGACTGACGAATGGCTCTAGCGGCTCCTGACTGACTAACGGCTCTGACGGCTCGGGACAGACGGGCGGCTCTGACGGCTCGGGACAGACGGGCGGCTCTAATGGCTCGGGACAGACGGATGGCTCAGACGGCACTGGGCAGACGGATGGCTCAGATGGCGCTGGGGAGACGGATGGCTCAGATGGCGCTGGGGAGACGGATGGCTCAGATGGCGCTGGGGAGACGGATGGCTCAGATGGCGCTGGGGAGACGGATGGCTCAGATGGCGCTGGGGAGACGGATGGCTCAGATGGCGCTGGGGAGACGGATGGCTCAGATGGCACTGGGCAGACGGATGGCTCTGGCCGGATGAGGCGCACTGTAGGCCTGGTGCATGGTGCCGGAACTGGAGGCACCGGGCTAAGGACACGCACCTTCAGGCTAGTGCGGGGAGAAGGAACAGGGCATACTGGACCCTGGGGACGCACATTAGGCCTAGTGCGTGGTGCCGGCACTGGTGGTACCGGGCTGGAGACACGCACCATAGGGCGAGTGCGTGGAGGAGGAACAGGGCTCTGGAGACACACTGGAAGCCTGTTGCGTGGTGTAGGCACTGGTGGAACTGGACTGGGGCGGGGAGGTGGCGCCGGAAATACCGGACCGTGCAGGCGTACTGGTTCCCTTGAACACCGAGCCTGCCCAACCTTACCTGGTTGAATGCTCCCCGTCGCCCGACCAGTGCGGGGAGGTGGAATAACCCGCACCGGGCTATGTAGGCGAACCGGGGACACCATGCGTAAGGCTGGTGCCATGTATGCCGGCCCGAGGAGACGCACTGGAGACCAGACGCGTTGAGCCGGCATCATGGCACCTGGCTCAATGCCCAATCTAGCCCTACCAGTGCAGGGAGGTGGAATAACCCGCACCGGGCTATGAACACGTACAGGAGACACCGTGCGCTCTACTGCGTAACACGGTGTTCGCCCGTACTCCCGCTCTCCACGGTTAGCCTGTGAAGTGGGCGCAGGTCTCCTACCTGCCCTCGGCCCACTACCTCTAAGCCCCCCCCCCAAGAAATTTTTTGGGCTGACTCACAGGCTTCCTACCGCGTCGTCGTGCTGCCTCCATTCGCCGGTATCCCTCCTCGCACTGCGCCAGAGAATCCCAGGCGGGCTCCGGCACTCGCCCTGGGTCGATCGCCCACCTGTCGATCTCCTCCCACGTAGTGTAGTCCAGATTACGCTCCCATTGCCATTCCTCCTTGCGCTGCTCCTGTTGCCGCTTATCACGCTGCTTGATCCCGCATTGGTGGGTAATTCTGTCACGATCGTCTTGACTTTGAAGAGAGGACCAAAACGCAGCGTGTGAGAAATACATTCTCTTTTTATTAGAGAAGAGCAATGAATGAAACAAAACAACAAACTGACGACCGTGAAGCTATATAAACAAAATGGTGCTGACACTGACCACTACACACTGACATAGACAATTACCCACAAATGCATGATGCCCATGGCTGCCTTAAATATGGCTCCCAATCAGAGACAAATGAAAGACATCTGTCTCTGATTGAGAACCACTCGGGCAACCATAGACATACCTAGACACATTCACTCAACCATAGACATACCTAGAAACATTCACTCAACACAAACTCATACACTACATCCAACACCCCCTTTACCATATAACCACCCAAAACGACAAAACACAAACATTCCCCATGTCACACCCTGACCTAACTAAAATAATAAAGAAAACAAAGAATACTAAGGCCAGGGCGTGACAGATAGAGAGAAATAAAAAGATATGAATTGAGAGATTAAGGGAGATAGAGAGAGATGATGAAAGATTAAGAGAGCTAATTAGAGATAGAGAGATGAAGAGAGAGCTTAGATAAGAGATGACGAGAGAGGAAGAAAGATAAAGAGAGATGATGGAGGTGAATTTAGAGATTACGAGAGATGATGAAGAAAGATGAATTTAGAGATAACGAGAGATGATGATGAAAGATTAAGAGAGGTGAGGAGAGATAAGGAGAGTGCGATGAAGAGAGAGATGAAGAGACTTTAGGAGGCTGGTTTTGGCTGCTGTCTTTCATTCCATTATCCCTTCCTTCCTGTAATTCCTCAGTACCTATAGGTATTGGCAGTACCTATAGGTGTTGGTAGCAGACCAGACTTTCAAAGTGTCAACCAATGCCAGGTGCACATGGGGAAACAGTTACTCTTTATATTTGTTAATCCCCCCCCCTCTCTCTCTCTGTGAAAACCTTTTTTTCTGGATCTCTCTCTCTCTCCTTGCTCTCTTAAAATAATATATCTTTCTTCGTTCTCTCTCTCTGAATATCTCTGCTCTGTGGAGATAAGGTGTGTGTGTGTGTGTGTGTGTGTGTGTGTGTGTGTGTGTGTGTGTGTGTGTGTGTGTGTGTGTGTGTGTGTGTGTGTGTGTGTGTGTGTGTGTGTGTGTGTGTGTGTGTGTGTGTGTGTGTGTGTGGGTGGGTGTGGGTGGGTGTGTGTGTTTATGTGTGTAAAGAATAATCAGCTAAATTCTTGAGAAAATGCTGGGAGAAAATCAGTGAAAATGCCCTACTTCTTCAGACAATTCCCCATTTCTTTGACATTTTGTTCCCGTAACAGTCATTATCCATTTACTACCTCCGCCTAAAAGGTTCTGAACACTTGTTCAGCAGAAGTCTATCCCCCAACGCTCAGTCAAACCTGGTACACTCATCAAACATACGTGCGCGCAGACACACACACAGGTTGTTTTTGGCAGCGAGCGGGCATAACATTATTCTAGCTGCTTAAATAAAGAGAAGTTATTCTACACTGGCTGTAAATTAGTTCTAGGGGACTATTTTCATTTGGACTATCATTCCCGGTAGAGCCCATTTTGGAGGCGAACAGGCCTGTTTGTCTGTTGCGCACAGGTCAACATAAATCTCCCCAAATGATGGGCCCTTTCCCTTTTTTCATGTAGCTGAAAATCAATCTCCTAAATGAAGACAAATAAGGCTGAAAATCAATCTCCCGAATGAAGACAAATAAGGCTGAAAATCAATCTCCTGAATGAAGACAAATAAGGCTGAAAATCAATCTCCTGAATGAAGACAAATAAGGCTGGAAATGAATCTCCTGAATGAAGACTGAATGTGTTTCTGGCCCATAAGTTAGAAGTATAGTATATACCTCCCGGGTGGCGCGGTGGTCTAGGGCACTGCATCGCAGTGCTAGCTGCGCCACCAGAGACTCTGGGTTCGCGCCCAGGCTGGGCTGGGTTCGCGCCCAGGCTCTGTCGCAGCCAGCCGCAACCGGGAGGTCCGTGGGACGCACAATTGGCATAGCGTCGTCCGGGTTATGGAGGGTTTGGCCGGTAGGGATATCCTTGTCTCAGTATGTGTAATGTAATGAAATGTAAAAAATAAATAAAATAAAATAAAAAGTAATAAAATGTATGCACTCTACTGTAAGTCGCTCTGGATAAGAGCGTCTGCTAAATGACTAAAATGTAAAAAATGTAATAAATGTATAGTCTCTGCCCCTCTCACGCAATAACACCAAGCAGCCCTGCAAAAGCCTGCTGCTACCGCTGCTACTGCTGCTGCCAATGCTACCGCTGCTACTGCTGCTGCTAATGCTACTACTAATACTGCTAATACTACTGCTACTGCCGCTACTGCTAATGCTACTACTAATAATGCTGCTACTGCTACTACTGCTACGGCTACTGCTACAACTGCTACTGCTGCTACTGCTAATACTGCTGCTGCTGCTACTGCTACTGCCGCTACTGCTACTGCTACTGCTACTACTGCTACTGCTAATACTGCTGCTGCTACTACTGCTACGGCTACTGCTACTACTATTGCTACTGCTGCTACTACTACTACTGCTGCTACTGCTAATACTGCTGCTGCTACTACTGCTACTGCCGCTACTGCTACTGCTACTGCTACTACTACTACTGCTGCTACTACTGCTACTGCTAATACTGCTGCTGCTACTACTGCTACGGCTACTGCTACTACTACTGCTACTACTATTGCTACTGCTGCTACTACTACTACTGTTACTGCTGCTGCTATGGCTATTGCCGCTACTGCTACTATTGCTACTGCCGCAACTGCTACTGCTACTGCTGCTACTACTACTACTACTGTTACTGCTGCTATTGCTACTGCCGCAACTGCTACTGCTACTACTACTGTTACTGCTGCTACGGCTACTGCCGCTACTGCTACTACTGCTGCTACTGCTACTGCCGCTACTGGTACTATTGCTACTGCCGCTACTGGTACTATTGCTACTGCCGCAACTGCTACTGCTACTGCTGCTACTGCTGCTACTCGCCCTCCCGGGTGGCGCAGTGGTCTAGGGCACTGCATCGCAGTGCTAGCTGCGCCACCAGAGTCTCTGGGTTCGCGCCCAGGCTGGGCTGGGTTCGCGCCCAGGCTCTGTCGCAGCCGGCCGCAACCGGGAGGTCCGTGGGGCGACGCACAATTGGCATAGCGTCGTCCGGGTTAGGGAGGGTTTGGCCGGTAGGGATATCCTTGTCTCAGTATGTAAAATGTAATGAAATGTAAAAAATGTAATAAAATGTATGCACTCTACTGTAAGTCGCTCTGGATAAGAGCATCTGCTAAATGACTAAAATGTTTAAAAAAAAAAAATGTAAAAATGTACTACTACTGTTACTGCTGCTATTGCTACTGCCGCTACTGCTACTATTGCTGCTACCGCAACTGCTACTGCTACTACTACTGTTACTGCTGCTATGGCTACTGCCGCTACTGCTACTACTGCTGCTACTGCTACTGCCGCTACTGCTACTATTGCTACTGCCGCAACTGCTACTGCTACTACTGCTACGGCTACTTCTACTACTGCTACTACTATTGCTACTGCTGCTAAGGCTACTGCCACTACTGCTACTACTCCTGCTACTGCTACTAATGCAACTGCTACTGCTGCTACCGCTACTACTACTACTACTACTACTGCCGCAACTGCTACTACTTCTACTGCTACTGCTACTACTGCTACTTCTGCTACTTATGCTACTACTACTACTACTGCTACTGCTACTTCTGCTACTTCTGCTACTGCTACTACTACTAATGTTACTTCTGCTACTGCTACTACTACTACTGTTACTTCTGCTACTGCTACTACTGCTACTACTACTACTGCTACTACTGCTACTACTGTTACTTCTACTACTGCTACTGCTGCTACTGCTACTTCTGCTACTACTGCTACTACTACTGCTGCTACTGCTACTACTGTTGCTACGGCTGCTATGGCAACTGCTGCTACTGCTGCTACTGCAACTGCTGCTGCTACTGCTGCTGCTACTGCTACTACTGCTACTACTACTACTTCTACTGCTGCAACTGCTACTGCTGCAACTGCTACTGCTACTGCTTCCTCTGCACCTGCAAGTACTATTACAGCTGCTACAACGGCTACTGCCACTACTGCTAGTACTGATATTGCTGCTGCTACTGCTGCTACTGCTGCTACTATTGCTACTGACACTACTGCTACTACTGCTAATACTACTACTTCTACTGCTGCAACTGCTACTACAAGTACTATTACAGCTGCTACAACGGATACTGCCGCTACTGCTACTTCTACTACTACTGCTACTACTGCTACTTCTGCTACTGCTACTACTACTACTACTGCTACTGCTGCTACTGCTACTACTAATGCTACTACTGCTACTTACGCTACTGCTAATGCTACTACTAATACTGCTACTACTACTACTGCTGCTACTGCTACTACTGCTAATGCTACTACTACTACTGCTACTTCTGCTACTGCTGCTACTGCTGCTACTGCTACTGCCGTTTCTGCTACTGCTGCTGCTGTTATTGCCGCTACTGCTTCTGCTCCTGTTACTACTGCTACTGCTACTACTGCTGCTGCTGCTGCTACTGCTGTGCTGCTATCACTGCTACTACTACTACTGCTGCTACTGCTACTGCCGCTACTGCTACTGCACCTGCTGCTACTGCTGCTACTGCTACTGCCGCTACTGCTACTGCACCTGCTGCTACTGCTGCTACTGCTACTGCTTCTGCTAGTGCTACTGCCCTCAACCCCTCACTCCCTCTGCTCACTGCCCTCAACCCCTCCCTCCTCCCCACACTGCCCTCAACCCCTCACTCCCTCTCCTCACTGTCCTCAACCCCTCACTCCCTCCCTTCACTGCCCTCAACCCCTCACTCCCTCCCCTCACTGCCCTCAACCCCTCACTCCCTCCCCTCACTGCCCTCAACCCCTCACTCCCTCCCCTCACTTTCCTCAACCCCTCACTCCCTCTCCTCACTGCTCTCAATCCTCATTCCCTCCCCTCAACCCCTCACTCCCTCCACTCACTGCCCTCAACCCTTCACTCCCTCCCCTCACTGCCCTCAACCCCGCACTCACTGCCCTCAACCCCTCACTCCCTCCCTCACTGCCCTCATCTCTATTTTCTTATTATATGTAGATCAACTGTGGAGGACAGCTAATTCATCTTTACTGAAGACATGCAGGACTGAAACTTCCTCTCTTCTCCTTACAATGAAAAAGTTATTTTCTTCATCATTCACTGTCTACCATGGAATACAATGTCTCTATTTAATGTGCCACTGAGATGAAATCGCGTTTTAGGAGGAAGGAAAATCATTTCTAGAGAATAAAAGACCCCTGTCATAAATTGACCAGCCCCAATCTTTCCTTAGTTCATCCATTAAAGGCCAAAAGTATTTGGGTTTTAGTGGATGCCATGTCGGGACGATTTTAGTGCTGAGGCGGTTTTACCACACTGAGGCGGTTTTACCACGCTGTGGTGGTTTTACCACACTGAGGTGGTTTTACCACGCTGAGGTGGTTTTACAGTGCTGTGGTGGTTTTACCACACTGAGGTGGTTTTACAGTGCTGTGGTGGTTTTACCACGCTGTGGTGGTTTTACAGTGCTGTGGTGGTTTTACCACGCTGAGGTGGTTTTACCACACTGAGGTGGTTTTACAGTGCTGTGGTGGTTTTACCACGCTGAGGTGGTTTTACAGTGCTGTGGTGGTTTTACCACACTGAGGTGGTTTTACAGTGCTGTGGTGGTTTTACCACACTGAGGCGGTTTTACAGTGCTGTGGTGGTTTTACCACGCTGAGGTGGTTTTACCACACTGTGGTGGTTTTACCACACTGTGGTGGTTTTACCACACTGAGGTGGTTTTACCACGCTGTGGTGGTTTTACCACGCTGTGGTGGTTTTACCACACTGTGGTGGTTTTACCACACTGAGGTGGTTTTACCACGCTGTGGTGGTTTTACCACGCTGTGGTGGTTTTACCACACTGAGGTGGTTTTACCACGCTGTGGTGGTTTTACCACGCTGTGGTGGTTTTACCACGCTGAGGTGGTTTTACCACACTGAGGTGGTTTTACAGTGCTGTGGTGGTTTTACCACACTGAGGTGGTTTTACCACACTGAGGTGGTTTTACCACGCTGTGGTGGTTTTACCACACTGAGGTGGTTTTACCACGCTGTGGTGGTTTTACCACACTGAGGTGGTTTTACCACGCTGTGGTGGTTTTACAGTGCTGTGGTGGTTTTACAGTGCTGAGGTGGTTTTACAGTGCTGTGGTGGTTTTACAGTGCTGTGGTGGTTTTACAGCGCGTTGTCAGAGAGCAGCTGATGACACACGCTGTCAACCCCTCTACCAGTACTCCTCCAGGCTTCAACACATAAAGGATACACACGTACACACACACGAATGCACAAACACACAAGCACACAAACACATGCTCACATGCTCACACACACACAAACACACACACACACACACACAAACACAATCTACTGCAGAGATAGCCTGCAGTTCTATCTTACTATCCAGGTCTGTACCAAAACAATTCAAGCTTCTACTTCTAAAAATGCCCCTTTCCAGAAACAAGTCTCTCACTGTTGCCGCTTGCTATAGACCACCCTCTGCCCCCAGCTGTGCCCTGGACACCATATATGAATTGATTGCCCCCCATCTATCTTCTGAACTCGTGCTGCTAGGTGACCTAAACTGGGACATGCTTAACACCCCGGCCACCCTACAATCTAAGCTTGATGCCCTCAATCTCACACAAATTATCAATGAACCTACCAGGTACAACCCCAAATTCGTAAACACGGGCACCCTCATAGATATCATCCTAACTAACTCGCCCTCCAAATACACCCCTGCTGTTTTCAACCAAGATCTCAGCGATCACTGCCTCATTGCCTGCATCCGTAATGGGTCTGCGGTCAAACGACCACCCCTTATCACTGTCAAACGCTCCCTAAAAAACTTCAGCGAACAGGCCTTTCTAATTGACCTGGCCGGGGTATCCTGGAATGACATTGACCTCATCCCGTCAGTAGAGGATGCCTGGTTATTCTTTAAAAGTGCCTTCCTCACCATCTTAAATAAGCATGCTCCATTTAAAAAATGTAGAACTAGGAATAGTTATAGCCCTTGGTTCACTCCAGACCTGTCTGCCCTTGACCAGCACAAAAACATCCTGTGGCATTCTGCATTAGTACCAAGTAGCCCCCGTGATATGCAACTTTTTAGGGAAGTTAGGAACCAATATACACAGGCAGTTAGGAAAGCTAAGGCTAGCTTTTTCAAACAGTAATTTGCATCCTGTCGTACAAACTCACAAAAGTTCTGGGACACTGTAAAGTCCATGTAGAATAAGAGAAGCTCCTCCTAGCTGCCCACTGCACTGAGGCAAGGAAAGACTGTCACTACCGATAAATCCACAATAATTGAGAATTTCAATAAGCTTCTTTCTATGGCTGCATGCTTTCCACCTGGCTACCCCTACCCCGGTCAACAGCCCTGCGCTCCCCACAGCAACTCGCCCAAACCTCCCCTACTTCTCCTTCACCCAAATCCAGATAGCTGATGTTCTGAAAGAGCTGCAAAATCTGGATCCTACAAATCAGCCGGGCTAGACAATCTGGACCCTCTCTTTCTAAAATTATGTGCCGAAATTGTTGCAACCCCTATTACTTGCCTATTCAACCTCTCTTTCGCATCGTCTGAGATCCTCAAAGAAGACTGGAAAGCTGCCGCGGTCATCCCCCTCTTCAAAGGGGTAGACACTCTAGACCCAAACTGCTACAGACCTCCTTCCAGTTCTCTGCTGCCAATGACTGGAACGAACTGCAAAAATCTCTGAAGCTGGAGACTCTTACCTCCCTCACTAGCTTTAAGCACCAGCTGTCAGAGCAGCTCACAGATCACTGCACCTGTACATATACCATCTGTTAACAGCCCATCCAATCTACCTCATCCCCATACTGTATTTATTGATTTATTTATCTTGCTCCTTTGCACCCCAGTATCTCAACTTGCATATTCATCTTCTGCACATTCTACCATTCCAGTGTTTAATTGCTATATTGTAATTACTTCGCCACCATGGTCTATTTATTGCCTTACCTCTCTTATCCTACCTCATTTGCACATGCTGTATATAGATTTTTCTACTGTATTATTGATTGTATGTTTGTTTATTCCATGTGTAACTCTGTGTTGTTGTATGTGTCGAACTGCTTTGCTTTATCTTGGCCAGGTCGCAGTTGTAAATGAGAACTTGTTCTCAACTAGCCTACCTGGTTAAATAAAGGTGTTCTCAACTAGCCTACCTGGTTAAATAAAGGTGTTCTCAACTAGCCTACCTGGTTAAATAAAGGTGAAATACATTTAAAAATTAAAAAACATGCGCACACACACAGCATCTCCTCTCCTGCTTTAATACGTCATCCACAGTACTACTCTCTCAGACTTACTTCATGTGGAATTTGCTTTTTGCTGTAGCGGAACAATATGAAGTATATTATTTTATTACATATGTGATTATATTATTTTGGGGATTATTGTGTGCTTGTTGACATTTACTGATTGATAGGAACATTTGGTTGCAGCCGCCATAAAACCTGCCTAAATGGTTATGTACGCGACCAATAACATTTGATTTGATTGATTTTATTTTATATTTTGTAACATCAGTTCCTAGACTCATTTAATATGTCACCACCTCATGCTAACACAGGCGTTCTATGCCAAACAGGGATACTCAGATTTCCCTCCAGGGAATCATTTGTATTCTGTTTTCCACTTAGAATCACTGAGGCGATCTTTTAAAACCAGTGAAAGTATTAAAGCTCTTTTCTAAATAGAAGTACAGTCTCTTGGATCTCTCCAAGCTGCCTGTTGGTGAGGTGTAACTTTCCACTCTGTCTCTCTCAGCTGTAAATTGCTCCTGTCAGAGACGGGTGAAGGGATGTGTGTGTGTGTGTGTGTG
The DNA here is from genome assembly GCF_016432855.1 of Salvelinus namaycush. NCBI lineage: Eukaryota > Metazoa > Chordata > Actinopteri > Salmoniformes > Salmonidae > Salvelinus > Salvelinus namaycush. The sequence continues at coordinate 38,823,806 of NC_052319.1, read as the reverse complement.
TGCGTGCGTGCGTGCGTGCGTGCGTGCGTGCGTGCGTGCGTGCGTGCGTGCGTGCGTGCGTGCGTGCGTGCGTGCGTGCGTGCGTGCGTGGGACAGAAGGTGAGATCTTTTGAGGGTCAGCTAAGGTCTTTCAGGTATAGTTGTGAGGCTTGCCTCCTTATTTCCCCAGAGAGTTTAGACTGCATACCAGGATGTCTGTCTGTCTGTGATATGAATGATTATCTAGGTATATGTTGTCATTAGACACACAGCTTTTATTATAATACTCACTCAGTCATATTTGATTCGGCTTGGTTGTTATTCTTAGATTGTCTCAGGCGCCTGTTGTTTAAAGCACGTTGAATATCTTTGTTACAACATGTTTTTTCTCTTTGTCTTTGGTGTCCTTAGACAGTGGAATCTGAAGGTAACATATTCCTCTCTCTCTCTCTCTCTCTCTCTCTCTCTCTGTCTCTCTGTCTCTCTCTCACTTTCTCTGTCTCTCTGTCTCTCTCTCACTCTCTCTGTCTCTCTCTCACTCTCTCTGTCTCTCTCTCACTCTCTCTCTCACTCTCTCTGTCTCTCTCTCTCTGCTGGTCTCTGTCTCTCTCACACTCTCTCACTCTCGCTCTCTCTGTCTGTCTCTCTCACACTCTCTCACTCTCTCTCTCTTTTTTGCTCGCTCTCTAAACTTTGTATTTTTGTATGGGATCCACACTTCATTTAGCAGATTACATTCTCACCACTGGTGCCAGTATTCCTGGTAATATGATATTGATCTTCTCAAATTGTGTAAAAATTCCACAAATACTTTAAGAAAAGAGACATGAAACTATAATATTAGCAGCATCTGTGTCCGCCTTGGGAGAAGGTATGGCTACTGCTGTATCCCACTAACGCCTTGGGAGAAGGTATGGCTACTGCTGTATCCCACTAACGCCTTGGGAGAAGGTATTGCTACTGCTGTATCCCACTAACGCCTTGGGAGAAGGTATGGCTACTGTTGTATCCCACTAACGCCTTGGGAGAAGGTATGGCTACTGCTGTATCCCACTAACGCCTTGGGAGAAGGTATGGCTACTGCTGTATCCCACTAACGCCTTGGGAGAAGGTATGGCTACTGCTGTATCCCACTAACGCCTTGGGAGAAGGTATGGCTACTGCTGTATCCCACTAACGCCTTGGGAGAAGGTATGGCTACTGCTGTATCCCACTAACGCCTTGGGAGAAGGTATGGCTACTGCTGTATCCCACTAACGCCTTGGGAGAAGGTATGGCTACTGCTGTATCCCACTAACGCCTTGGGAGAAGGTATGGCTACTGCTGTATCCCACTAACGCCTTGGGAGAAGGTATGGCTACTGCTGTATCCCACTAACGCCTTGGGAGAAGGTATGGCTACTGCTGTATCCCACTAACGCCTTGGGAGAAGGTATGGCTACTGCTGTATCCCACTAACGCCTTGGGAGAAGGTATGGCTACTGCTGTATCCCACTAACGCCTTGGGAGAAGGTATGGCTACTGCTGTATCCCACTAACGCCTTGGGAGAAGGTATTGCTACTGCTGTATCCCACTAACGCCTTGGGAGAAGGTATTGCTACTGCTGTATCCCACTAACACCTTGGGAGAAGGTATTGCTACTGCTGTATCCCACTAACGCCTTGGGAGAAGGTATTGCTACTGCTGTATCCCACTAACGACTTGGGAGAAGGTATTGCTACTGCTGTATCCCACTAACGCCTTGGGAGAAGGTATTGCTACTGCTGTATCCCACTAACACCTTGGGAGAAGGTATTGCTACTGCTGTATCCCACTAACGCCTTGGGAGAAGGTATTGCTACTGCTGTATCCCACTAACGCCTTGGGAGAAGGTATTGCTACTGCTGTATCCCACTAACGATTGTCTCTCCTTCAAAATGTCTCATAACGTTTCTCATGTATCATCCCTCATCCATTGTCTGTTTGCAATCTTATGATGCTATTGTCTTACTGTCTTTAGGCTGTCTGTCTCCCTGTGGAGACAGTTTAGGACAGAAGAACCAACTGTCTGTGTCTCCACAATGAATTCTCATTAACGATAATAACCTGGTAACATTGCGGCAGGTAGCCTAGAGGTTAGAGAGTTGGGTCAGTAACCGAAAGGTTTCTAGATCGAATCCCTGAGCTGACTAGGTAAAAATATGTCGTTCTGCCCCTGAACAAGGCAGTTAACCCACTGTTCTTAGGCTGTCATTGTAAATAAGAATTTGTTCTTAACTGACTCGCCTAGTTAAATAAAGGTTGAATAAATTGCGATTAACAAAAGCATTTGAGTTGTTTGGAGGATGTAATTTTACTCTGACGTCTACCGTCACATCCAGCAGAGGTAAGTATCCTCTGTGTACAACGTAAAACACCAAATAATGCATGCAGAACCAAATTAGGCCGATAACCGCTAATGATCAAAATCCAGAAAAGAGCCATAAAATTCTACAACCTCCTAAAAGTAAGCGATTCCCACACCTTCCATAACAAAGTCATCACCTACAGAGAGATGAACCTGGAGAAGAGTCCCCTAAGCAAGCTGGTCCTGGGGCTCTGTTCACAAACACAAACAAACCCCACAGAGCCCCAGGACAGCAACACAATTAGACCCAACCAAATCACGAGAAAACAAAAAGATAATTAGTTGACACATTGGAAAAAAATTATTTAAAAAACTGAGCAAACTAGAATGTATTTGTCCCTGAACAGAGAGTACACAGTGGCAGAATACCTGACCACTGTGACTGACCCAAACTTAAGGAAAGCTTTGACTGTGTACAAACTCAGTGAGCATAGCCTTGCTATTGAGAAAGGCCGCCATAGGCAGACCTGGCTCTCAAGAGAAGACAGGCTATGTGCACACTGCCCACAAAATGACCTGGAAACTGAGCTGCACTTCCTAACCTGCCAAATGTATGACCATATTAGAGACACAAACAAACCCAATGTTGATAAACTCCCATATCTATTGGCTGAAATACCACAGTGTGCCATCACAGCAGCAAGATTTGTGACCTGTTGCTACAAGAAAAGGGCAACCAGTGAAGAACAAACACCACTGTAAATAGAACCCATATTTATGTTCATTTATTGTCCCTTTTGTACTTTAACTATTTGTGCATAATATGACATTTGAAATGCCTTTATTCTTTTGCAACTTTTGTGAGTGTAATGTTTACAGTAAAAAAAAAATGGTTTCACTTTTGTTTATTTTCTACTTCACTTACTTTGGCAATGTTAAAATATCTTTCCCATGCCAATAAAGCCCTTAAATTGAAATGTAATTGAAATTATATTGAATTGAAGTGAGAGGGAGGGAGGGGGGGAGAGCAGAGAGAGAGAGGGAGGGTGGGAGAGCAGAGAGATGGAGGGAGGGAAGAGTGAGCGAATGAAAGAGCGAGAAAGGGGGTGAGCAAAGCTCACACGATCAGTCTGCACGAGTCTGTGTGAGAGAGAGAGACAGAGATATATAGAGTGTGACAGAGAGAGACAGAGAAAGATAGATATATATATATAGAGAGAAAGAGAAACAGAGAGAGAAGGAGAGCAAGTGAAATAGGGGACAGAGGGATTGAAAAGCTATTGTAGAAGGAAGAGGAGACTCTACTGGCTGTGTCGGATCAGCAGCAGCTGTTGGATATTCCTGTCTTCCTGTCTACGGTGGCGGGTTGAAGGTAAGACCACCATGGAACCACCAGAGATCTGGAGGTGACCCAGGGCTCCTCTCACTCTCAACCCAGGATCGGTGCACCTTCTCTGGATTTGATACTCACGATCACTGGGTGTCCTCAGCAGTTATTCCATCATAACTGGCATTTATGGGGTACATTAGCAGACTGTCATGTTCAAACTGAATGTAGGTTAATACTGTGGTTTACAGCATTAGGGCTCCAGTATGCTATTGCCTGCACACATAGACAGAATAACTGTGATATCATGTTTTCCATCAAAAGGTATTTTACCCGGTAAGCAATTAATGTTCAAACTGAATGAAGCGTAATTATAGCACAGCATTGCTTTAGGTAATGGTTGCCTTATCTTATGTACTATACAGACAAATATATCAACAGTAATGTCATTCCTTCCATCAATAGGAAGATGATATATAATACAGGTCTTTTTAAAGCCATTAGAGGATGGTTGAGGCATTGGTCCTGCCTGGTTGTGTCAGCTCATTGCGTAGTCATTCAGCCGCAGTCATCAGGTATTTCCTGACTTCGTTGTGGTATTTCTAGCCTCAGTATGTGTCCAGGCACTGTTCTGGTTAAAAACACACATTTCAACAGCCTGACCCTGCCACTTTGTTTGGTAAGCTGAGGGATGAGGCTGGATGCATCAACTGACAATACATGAGAAGTTTTGAAACAAACACATTGTTTGTTTCTAAATACTTATTACAATAATTGAATCTCTACGTTTTGGGTAATGATATAACATTTAGAAGTTGAATTCTTTGAGTATCAATAGAGTTATATGAACTATTAAAATGATCAGAAAATCAGAAACAGATTTAGCATTTAAGGACTGTGATGATCGTACAACCATAGACATGGATAGATAGAGTAATACATCTAGCTATGTAATGTTGAAGGTATTACATTACTCAACATACTCTATGTAATGTTGTTGAAGGTATTACATTACTCAACATACTCTATGTAATGTTGAAGGTATTACATTACTCAACATACTCTATGTAATGTTGAAGGTATTACATTACTCAACATACTCTATGTAATGTTGTTGAAGGTATTACATTACTCAACATACTCTATGTAATGTTGAAGGTATTACATTACTCAACATACTCTATGTAATGTTGAAGGTATTACATTACTCAACATACTCTATGTAATGTTGAAGGTATTACATTACTCAACATACTCTATGTAATGTTGAAGGTATTACATTACTCAACATACTCTATGTAATGTTGTTGAAGGTATTACATTACTCAACATACTCTATGTAATGTTGAAGGTATTACATTACTCAACATACTCTATGTAATGTTGTTGAAGGTATTACATTACTCAACATACTCTATGTAATGTTGAAGGTATTACATTACTCAACATACTCTATGTAATGTTGTTGAAGGTATTACATTACTCAACATACTCTATGTAATGTTGAAGGTATTACATCACTCAACATACTCTATGTAATGTTGAAGGTATTACATTACTCAACATACTCTATGTAATGTTGAAGGTATTACATTACTCAACATACTCTATGTAATGTTGAAGGTATTACATTACTCAACATACTCTATGTAATGTTGAAGGTATTACATTACTCAACATACTCTATGTAATGCTGTTGAAGGTATTACATTACTCAACATACTCTATGTAATGTTGAAGGTATTACATTACTCAACATACTCTATGTAATGTTGAAGGTATTACATTACTCAACATACTCTATGTAATGTTGAAGGTATTACATTACTCAACATACTCTATGTGATGTTGAAGGTATTACATTACTCAATATACTCTATGTAATGTTGTTGAAGGTATTACATTACTCAACATACTCTATGTAAGGTTGAAGGTATTACATTACTCAACATACTCTATGTAAAGTTGAAGGTATTACATTACTCAACATACTCTATGTAATGTTGAAGGTATTACATTACTCAATATACTCTATGTAATGTTGTTGAAGGTATTACATTACTCAACATACTCTATGTAATGTTGAAGGTATTACATTACTCAACATATGTGTTGTTGAAGGTAGATATATAAATCAGTGTGACCACAGCGCAGACAGACAGACAGACAGACAGAGGATGACAGAACTGGAAGGTGTTTATGTGAACATTTGTATGAAGTGGTGTGTGTGTGTGTGACCATGGCTGCTTGTATTGCCAAATATCTTATTCATAATAGCCGTAAGAACATTGTTACTGTCAGTGTGACAATCATTATGCTGCTGTGTTATGATGTCAAATCAGTCCACATAATTACACTCCTGGCTCATAGAACGGTGTGTGTGTGTGTGTGTGTGTGTGTGTGTGTGTGTGTGTGTGTGTGTGTGTGTGTGTGTGTGTGTGTGTGTGTGTGTGTGTGTGTGTGTGTGTGTGTGTGTGTGTGTGTGTGTGTGTGTGTGTGTGTGTGCACGCTGATGAGGGAGACACACAGAGGAGCCAGACAGAAACAAAAGGACTGTTTATTAAGTTGACGTGTGAAGGAAGGTTGTGTGTTTATGCGAGAGTATCAAAATATCAAATAAAATCACATTTTATCGGTCACAGATACGTGTTTAACAGATGTCATTGCGGGTGTAGCGAAATGCTTCTGTTTCTAGCTCCAACAGTGCAGTTAATTCTAACAAGCAATAATCTAACAATTTCACAACAATACACACATATCTAAAGTACAGGAATGGAATTAAGAATAAATCAATATTTATGTGGGGGGGGGGGGGGGGGGGGGGGTTGTGGGTGAGACGATTTATGAGGTGAGGTTTGTTGTGCCTGAATGATGTAACCTAGGGACATGGCTATCGCGGTGTGTGTGTGTGTCAGTGTGAGTGTGGGTCTGCGTGTGTGTCTGTGTGGGTGTGTGTGTGTGTGCATGTGTGCAGGGTTAGTACCGGGGTTATGGCCTCATGCTGAGTGGCGATGATGACAGATACAATGGGACACCGGTAGAGAAGAGAGACAGATTGCTGGATAGACAGAGAGACAGAGAGAAAGAAACGCATACTTCCATCCAGACATCTCACTTCTGTCGAAGCCATCGATACCAGCTGAGAAACACCTCATGCTCATTGTGTGTGTTCTGCTGGTGTGAAAATACAGTTCTTGAATTGTTTGGAGAAGAGTAGGAGGACAGGAGGTGTGTTTGAAGGGTCAAACACGTCTCCAGAAACATGTGTAGTCAGACCAATCCAGGTGTGTGTGTTCGTGTGTGTGTCTATCCATCTATGTGGGGATCGTTCTCTCACCATCACACACCAGTGTGTGTTTCTATCCACCAGTGTGTTTCTATCCACCAGTGTGTTTCTATTCACCAGTGTGTGTTTCTATCCACCAGTGTGTGTTTCTATCCACCAGTGTGTTTCTATTCACCAGTGTGTTTCTGTCCACCAGTGTGTGTTTCTATCCACCAGTGTGTTTCTATCCACCAGTGTGTTTCTATCCACCAGTGTGTGTTTCTATCCACCAGTGTGTTTCTATTCACCAGTGTATTTCTATTCACCAGTGTTTTTCTGTCCACCAGTGTGTTTCTATTCACCAGTGTGTTTCTATTCACCAGTGTGTTTCTATCCACCAGTGTGTTTCTATCCACCAGTGTGTTTCTGTCCACCAGTGTGTTTCTATTCACCAGTGTGTTTCTATCCACCAGTGTGTGTTTCTATCCACCAGTGTGTTTCTATCCACCAGTGTGTTTCTATTCACCAGTGTGTTTCTATCCACCAGTGTGTGTTTCTATCCACCAGTGTGTTTCTATTCACCAGTGTGTTTCTATCCACCAGTGTGTTTCTATCCACCAGTGTGTTTCTATCCACCTGTGTGTTTCTGTCCACCAGTGTGTTTCTATCCACCAGTGTGTTTCTATCCACCAGTGTGTGTTTCTATCCACCAGTGTGTGTTTCTATCCAGCAGTGTGTTTCTATTCACCAGTGTGTGTTTCTATCCAGCAGTGTGTTTCTATCCACCAGTGTGTGTTTCTATCCACCAGTGTGTGTTTCTATCCAGCAGTGTGTTTCTATCCACCAGTGTGTGTTTCTATCCACCAGTGTGTTTCTATCCACCAGTGTGTTTCTATCCACCAGTGTGTGTTTCTATCCACCAGTGTGTGTTTCTATCCACCAGTGTGTTTCTATCCACCAGTGTGTTTCTATCCACCAGTGTGTTTCTATCCTCCAGTGTGTTTCTATTCACCAGTGTGTTTCTATCCACCAGTGTGTGTTTCTATCCACCAGTGCGTGTTTCTATCCACCAGTGTGTTTCTATCCACCAGTGTGTTTCTATCCACCAGTGTGTTTCTATCCACCAGTGTGTTTCTATCCACCAGTGTGTGTTTCTATCCACCAGTGTGTGTTTCTATTCACCAGTGTGTGTTTCTATCCACCAGTGTGTTTCTATCCACCAGTGTGTTTCTATCCACCAGTGTGTTTCTATCCACCAGTGTGTGTTTCTATCCACCAGTGTGTGTTTCTATCCACCAGTGTGTTTCTATCCACCAGTGTGTTTCTATTCACCAGTGTGTTTCTATTCACCAGTGTGTTTCTATCCACCAGTGTGTGTTTCTATCCACCAGTGTGTTTCTATTCACCAGTGTGTTTCTATCCACCAGTGTGTGTTTCTATCCACCAGTGTGTTTCTATCCACCAGTGTGTTTCTATTCACCAGTGTGTTTCTATCCACCAGTGTGTTTCTATCCACCAGTGTGTGTTTCTATCCACCAGTGTGTTTCTATTCACCAGTGTGTGTTTCTATCCACCAGTGTGTGTTTCTATCCAGCAGTGTGTTTCTATTCACCAGTGTGTTTCTATCCACCAGTGTGTGTTTCTATCCACCAGTGTGTTTCTATCCACCAGTGTGTTTCTATCCACCAGTGTGTTTCTATCCACCAGTGTGTTTCTATCCACCATTGTGTGTTTCTATCCACCAGTGTGTGTTTCTATCCACCAGTGTGTGTTTCTATCCACCAGTGTGTTTCTGTCCACCAGTGTGTGTTTCTATCCACCAGTGTGTTTCTATCCACCAGTGTGTTTCTATCCACCAGTGTGTGTTTCTATCCACCAGTGTGTTTCTATCCACCAGTGTGTTTCTATCCACCAGTGTGTTTCTATCCACCAGTGTGTTTCTATCCACCAGTGTGTTTCTATTCACCAGTGTGTTTCTATCCACCAGTGTGTGTTTCTATCCACCAGTGTGTTTCTATCCACCAGTGTGTTTCTATCCACCAGTGTGTTTCTATCTACCAGTGTGTTTCTATCCACCAGTGTGTTTCTATCCACCATTGTGTGTTTCTATCCACCATTGTGTGTTTCTATCCACCAGTGTGTGTTTCTATCCACCAGTGTGTTTCTGTCCACCAGTGTGTGTTTCTATCCACCAGTGTGTTTCTATCCACCAGTGTGTTTCTATCCACCAGTGTGTGTTTCTATCCACCAGTGTGTTTCTATCCACCAGTGTGTCTCTATCCACCAGTGTGTTTCTATTCACCAGTGTGTTTCTATCCACCAGTGTGTTTCTATCCACCAGTGTGTGTTTCTATCCACAAGTGTGTGTTTCTATTCACCAGTGTGTTTCTATTCACCAGTGTGTGTTTCTATCCACCAGTGTGTTTCTATCCACCAGTGTGTGCTTCTATTCACCAGTGTGTGTTTCTATCCACCAGTGTGTGTTTCTATCCTCCAGTGTGTTTCTATCCACCAGTGTGTTTCTATCCACTAGTGTGTTTCTATCCACCAGTGTGTTTCTATCCACCAGTGTGTGTTTCTATCCTCCAGTGTGTTTCTATCCACCAGTGTGTTTCTATCCACCAGTGTGTGTTTCTATCCTCCAGTGTGTTTCTATCCACCAGTGTGTTTCTATCCACCAGTGTGTTTCTATCCACTAGTGTGTTTCTATCCACCAGTGTGTTTCTATCCACCAGTGTGTGTTTCTATCCTCCAGTGTGTTTCTATCCACCAGTGTGTTTCTATCCACCAGTGTGTGTTTCTATCCTCCAGTGTGTTTCTATCCACCAGTGTGTTTCTATCCACCAGTGTGTGTTTCTATCCACCAGTGTGTGTTTCTATCCACCAGTGTGTGTTTCTATCCACCAGTGTGTTTCTATCCACCTGTGTGTTTCTGTCCACCAGTGTGTGTTTCTATTCACTGTGTGTTTCTGTCCACCAGTGTGTGTTTCTATCCACCAGTGTGTTTCTATTCACCAGTGTGTTTCTATCCACCAGTGTGTTTCTATCCACCTGTGTGTTTCTGTCCACCAGTGTGTTTCTATTCACTGTGTGTTTCTATCCACTAGTGTGTTTCTATCCACCAGTGTGTTTCTATCTACCAGTGTGTTTCTATCCACCAGTGTGTTTCTGTCCACCAGTGTGTGTTTCTATTCACCAGTGTGTGTTTCTATTCACCAGTGTGTGTTTCTATTCACCAGTGTGTTTCTGTCCACCAGTGTGTTTCTATTCACCAGTGTGTTTCTATTCACCAGTGTGTTTCTGTCCACCAGTGTGTTTCTATTCACCAGTGTGTTTCTATCCACCAGTGTGTTTCTATCCACCAGTGTGTTTCTGTCCACCAGTGTGGTTCTGTCCACCAGTGTGTTTCTATCCACCAGTGTGTGTTTCTATCCACCAGTGTGTGTTTCTATTCACCAGTGTGTGTTTCTATTCACCAGTGTGTTTCTATCCACCAGTGTGTTCCTATCCACCAGTGTGTTTCTATCCACCAGTGTGTTTCTATCCACCAGTGTGTGTTTCTTTTCACCAGTGTGTGTTTCTATCCACCAGTGTGTTTCTATCCACCAGTGTGTTTCTATCCACCAGTGTGTTTCTATCCACCAGTGTGTGTTTCTATCCACCAGTGTGTTTCTATCCACCAGTGTGTGTTTCTATCCACCAGTGTGTTTCTGTCCACCAGTGTGTTTCTATCCACCAGTGTGTTTCTATCCACCAGTGTGTTTCTATCCACCAGTGTGTGTTTCTATCCACCATTGTGTGTTTCTATCCACCATTGTGTGTTTCTATCCACCAGTGTGTGTTTCTATCCACCAGTGTGTTTCTATCCACCAGTGTGTGTTTCTATCCACCAGTGTGTTTCTATCCACCAGTGTGTTTCTATCCACCAGTGTGTTTCTATCCACCAGTGTGTGTTTCTATTCACCAGTGTGTTTCTATCCACCAGTGTGTTTCTATCCACCAGTGTGTTTCTATCCACCAGTGTGTTTCTGTCCACCAGTGTGTACGTCCATATATTTGGACCGTGGTGACACTCAGATGGCCAGTTTGCTGGTGAACTAGTCTGGTAAACTAGTCTGATGAACTAGTCTGATGAACTAGTCTGGTGAACTAGTCTGATGAACTAGTCTGATGAACTAGTCTGGTGAACTAGTCTGATGAACTAGTCTGGTGAACTAGTCTGATGAACTAGTCTGATGAACTAGTCTGATGAACTAGTCTGGCGAACTAGTCTGGCGAACTAGTCTGGTGAACTAGTCTGGCGAACTAGTCTGGCGAACTAGTCTGGCGAACTAGTCTGGTGAACTAGTCTGGTGAACTAGTCTGGTGAACTAGTCAGATGAACTAGTCTGGTGAACTAGTCTGTTGAACTAGTCTGATGAACTAGTCTGTTGAACTAGTCTGGTGAACTAGTCTGATGAACTAGTCTGGTGAACTAGTCTGATGAACTAGTCTGATGAACTAGTCTGGTGAACCTGTCTGGTGAACTAGTCTGATGAACTAGTCTGTTGAACTAGTCTGGTGAACTAGTCTGATGAACTAGTCTGGTGAACTAGTCTGATGAACTAGTCTGGTGAACTAGTCTGGTGAACTAGTCTGGTGAACTAGTCTGATGAACTAGTCTGGTGAACTAGTCTGATGAACTAGTCTGGTGAACTAGTCTGATGAACTAGTCTGATGAACTAGTCTGGTGAACTAGTCTGGTGAACCAGTCTGATGAACTAGTCTGATGAACTAGTCTGATGAACTAGTCTGGTGAACTAGTCTGATGAACTAGTCTGATGAACTAGTCTGGTGAACTAGTCTGATGAACTAGTCTGGTGAACTAGTCTGATGAACTAGTCTGGTGAACTAGTCTGATGAACTAGTCTGGTGAACTAGTCTGGTGAACTAGTCTGATGAACTAGTCTGATGAACTAGTCTGGTGAACTAGTCTGGCGAACTAGTCTGGCGAACTAGTCTGGCGAACTAGTCTGATGAACTAGTCTGGCTAACTAGTCTGGTGAACTAGTCTGGTGAACTAGTCTGATGAACTAGTCTGATGAACTAGTCTGATGAACTAGTCTGGTGAACTAGTCTGATGAACTAGTCTGATGAACTAGTCTGGTGAACTAGTCTGATGAACTAGTCTGGTGAACTAGTCTGATGAACTAGTCTGTTGAACTAGTCTGGTGAACTAGTCTGATGAACTAGTCTGGTGAACTAGTCTGATGAACTAGTCTGGTGAACTAGTCTGGTGAACTAGTCTGATGAACTAGTCTGATGAACTAGTCTGGTGAACTAGTCTGGCGAACTAGTCTGGTGAACTAGTCTGGTGAACTAGTCTGGTGAACTAGTCTGGTGAACTAGTCTGGTGAACCAGTCTGATGAACTAGTCTGATGAACTAGTATGGTGAACTAGTCTGGTGAACTAGTCTGATGAACTAGTCTGGTGAACTAGTCTGGTTAACTAGTCTGGTGAACTATGTCTCACTGTACTAGGAACATGCCTTTGACTAACGAACATACTGCAGGTACAGTAAATTCATTCTGATGAACACACTGCAGGCACAGTAAATTCATTCTAATGAACACACTGCAGGCACAGTAAATTCATTCTAATGAACACACTGCAGGCACAGTAAATTCATTCTGATGAACACACTGCAGGTACAGTAAATTCATTCTGATGAACACACTGCAGACACAGTAAATTCATTCTGATGAACACACTGCAGGCACAGTAAATTCATTCTAATGAACACACTGCAGGCACAGTAAATTCATTCTAATGAACACACTGCAGGCACAGTACATTCCTTCTGATGAACACACTGCAGACACAGTAAACTCATTCTGATGAACACACTGCAGGCACAGTAAATTCATTCTAATGAACACACTGCAGGCACAGTAAATTCATTCTAATGAACACACTGCAGGCACAGTACATTCCTTCTGATGAACACACTGCAAACACAGTAAACTCATTCTGATGAACACACTGCAGGTACAGTAAATTCATTCTGATGAACACACTGCAGGTACAGTAAATTCATTCTGATGAACACACTGCAGGCACAGTACATTCATTCTGATGAACACACTGCAGGTACAGTAAATTCATTCTAATGAACACACTGCAGGTACAGTAAATTCATTCTGATGAACACACTGCAGGTACAGTAAATTCATTCTGATGAACACACTGCAGGCACAGTACATTCATTCTAATGAACACACTGCAGACACAGTAAATTAATTCTAATGAACACACTGCAGACACAGTAAATTCATTTTGATGAACACACTGCAGGTACAGTAAATTCATTCTAATGAACACACTGCAGACACAGTAAATTAATTCTAATGAACACACTGCAGACACAGTAAATTCATTTTGATGAACACACTGCAGGTACAGTAAATTCATTCTGATGAACACACTGCAGGTACAGTAAATTCATTCTGATGAACACACTGCAGGTACAGTAAATTCATTCTGATGAACACACTGCAGGCACAGTAAATTCATTCTGATGAACACACTGCAGACACAGTAAATTCATTCTGATGAACACACTGCAGGCACAGTAAATTCATTCTAATGAACACACTGCAGGTACAGTAAATTTGTTCTAACAGTGAAATAATGTGCCAGGTCATAAATGTAGGGGAAAATGTGTTCCCATTGCAGAAAAAATGGGTGGATGGATGGATAGGATGGATAGATGGACAGATACGATGGATGGGAAGGATGGATAGATGGACAGATACGATGGATGGGAAGGATGTGTAGGATTGGATGTAGAACTCGTTGTGGTTAGGTCTTGTTTGGTTACCAGGTATCGAACCTGGGCTGTCGACACCCTTCAAGACCGCATTAAATCAAATCAAATGTTATTGGTCACATAAACGTATTTAGCAGATGTTATTGTGGGTGTAGCAAAATGCTTGTGTTTCTAGCTCCATAGACTATAGATACCGTAGAATAGAATAGAATACAGTATATGCATAAACATTTATGAGATGAGTAATGCAAAATATGTAAACCTTATTGAAGTGACCAGTGTTCCATTATTAAAGTGGCCAGTGATTTCAAGTCTAAGTACAGTTGAAGTTGGAAGTTTACATACACTTAGGTTGGAGTCATCAAAACTCGTTTTTCAACCGCTCCACAAATTTCTTGTAAACAAACTATAGTTTTGCTAAGTCGGTTAGGACATCTACTTTGTGCATGACACAAGTAATTTTTCCAACAATTGTTTACAGCCAGATTATTTCACATATAATTCACTGTATCACAATTCCCGTGGGTTAGAAGTTTACATACACTAAATTGACAGTGCCTTTAAACAGCTTGGAAAATTCCAGAAAATGATGTCATGGCTTCAGAAGCTTCTGATAGGCTAATTTACATAGTTTAAGTCAATTGAAGGTGTACATGTGGATGTATTTCAAGGCCTACCATCAAACTCAGTGTCTCTTTGCTTGACATCATGGGAAACTCCAAAAAAATCAGCCAAGAAAAAATTGTAGACCTCCACAAGTCTGGTTCATCCTTGGAGGCAATTTCCAAAAGTCTGAAGGTATCACGTTCATCTGTACAAACAATAGTACGCAAGTTTAAACACCATGGGACCATGCAGCCATCATACCGCTCAGGAAGGAGACGTGTTGTGTCTCCTAGAGATAAACGTACTTTGGTGTGAAAAGTGCAAATCAATCCCAGAACAACAGCAAATGACCTTATGAAGATGCTGGAGGAAACAGGTACAAAAGCATCTATATTCATAGTAAAACGATGCCTAAATCAACATAACCTGAAAGGCCGCACAGCATGGAAGAAGCCACTGCTCCAAAGCCGCCATAAAAAAGCCAGACTACAGTTTGCAACTGCACATTGGGACAAAGATCGTACTTTTTGGAGAAAAGTCCTCTGGTCTGATGAAACAAAAATGGAACTGTTTGGCCAAAATGACCATCGTTATGTTTGAAGGTAAAATGGGGGACGCTTGCAAGCCGAAGAACACCATCCCAACAGTGAGGCACGGGGGTGGCAGCATCATGTTGTGGGGTGCTTTGCTGCAGGAGGGACTGGTGCACTTCACAAAATAGATGGCATCATGAGGGAGGAAAATGATGTGGATATATTGAAGCAACATCTCAAGACATCAGTCAGGAGGTTAAAGCTTGGTTGCAAACGGATCTTCCAAGTGGACAATGACCCCAAGCATACTTCCAAAGTTGTGGCAAAATGGCTTAAGGACAACAAAGTCAAGGTATTGGAGTGGTCATCACAAAGCCTTGACCTCAATCCTATAGAAAATTTGTGGGCAGAACTGAAAAAGTGTGTGTGAGCAAGGAGGCCTACAAACCTACAAACAGTTACACCAGCTCTGTCTGGAGGAATGGGCCAAAATTCACCCAACTTATTGTGGGAAGCTTGTGGAAGGCTACCCGAAACGTTTGACCCAAGTTCAACAATTTAAAGGCAATGCTACGAAATACTAATTGAGTGTGTGTAAACTTCTGACCACTGGGAATGTGATGAAAGAAATAAAAGTTGAAATAAATAATTCTCTCTACTATTATTCTGACATTTTACATTCTTAAAATAAAGTGGTGAGGCTAACTGACTTAAGACAGGGAATTTTTACAGGGATTAAATGTAAGGAATTGTGAAAAACTGAGTTTAAATGTATTTGGCTAAGGTATATGTAAACTTCTGACTTCAACTGTAGGTATTCCTCTTGTCCAGATGGGATAGGGCAGTGTGCAGTGTGGATCTATCGGGGCGGTAAGCAATTGTGGGTGTAGGGTGACAGGTAAGGTAAAGGTGATATGATCATTGACTAGTCTCTCAAAGCACTTCATGATGACAGAAGTCATTTAGTTAAGTTACCTTTGATTTCTTGAGTACAAGAACAATGATGGACATCTTGAAGCATATGGGGACAGCAGACTGGGATAGGGAGAGAATGAATATGTCCGTAAACACTCCAGCCAGGTGGTCTGCGCATGCTCTGAGGACACGGCTAGGGATGTCTTCTGGGCCGGCTGCCTTGCGAGGGTTAACACGCTTTCATTGTTTGACTCACGTCGGCCACGTAGAAGGAGAGCCCACAGTCCTTGGTAGAGGGCCGCGTCGGTGGCACTGTGATATCCTCAAAGCGGGCGAAGATGGTGTTTAGCTTGTCCGGAAACAAGACGTCGGTGTCCTCAACGTGGCTGGTTTTCCCTTTGTAGTCCGTGATTGTCTATAGACCCTGCCACATACGTCTCGTGTTTGAGCCGTTGAATTGCAACTCCACTTTGTCTCTATACTGACGTTTTGCCTGTTTGATTGACTTACGGAGGGAATAACTACACTGTTTGTATTGTGCCATATTCCCAGTCACAGTGTTGCGCACTTTCAGTTTTAGGCGAATACTGCCATGCATCCACGGTTTTTGTTCAGGGTAGGTTTTAATACTCACATTGGGTACAACATCTACAATACACTTCCTGATAAACTGAACCCTGAGAACTAAAGTCCTGAGATCTGAAGCCTTGACAAAAGCTAGAGGCAAGGTTTCTCATCACATGGCTATAATTCACTGCAGCACCTTTAAACTTAGCTCTTCATTGACTGCCACTGTGTACAATATCGAATAAATGTCTGCCACTATGTGTCCAAATCATTCTCTGTGATGTTATCAAATTGGTGCTTTATTTCTTATTTGACCTTTATTTAACCAGGTAGGCTAGTTGAGAACAAGTTCTCAATTACAACTGCAACCATGCCAAGATAAAGCAAAGCAGTTTGACACGTACAACAACACAGAGTTACACATGGAATAAACAAACATACAGTCAATAATGCAGTAGAAAAAGTATATATGCAATGTGTGCAAATGAGGTAAGATAAGGGAGGTAAGACAATAAAAAGGCCATGGTGGCGAAGTAATTACAATATACAAATTAAACACTGGAGTGATAGATGTGTAGAAGATGAATGTGCAAGTAGAGATACTGGGGTGCAAAGGAGCAAGATAAATAAATAAATAACAGTATGGGGATGAGGTAGCTGGATGGGCTATTTACAGATGGGTTATGTACAGCTGCAGTGATCTGTGAGCTGCTCTGACAGCTGGTGCTTAAAGCTAGTGAGGGAGATATGAGTCTCCAGCTTCAGTGATTTTTGCAGTTCGTACCAGTCATTGGCAGCAGAGAACTGGAAGGAGAGGCAGCCAAAAGAGGAATTGGCTTTGGGGGTGACCAGTGAGATATACCTGCTGGAGCGCGTGCTGCGGGTGGGTGCTGCTATGGTGACCAGTAAGCTGAGATAAGAAGGGGCTTTACCTAGCAAAGACTTATAGATGACCTGGAGCCAGTGGGTTTGGCGACGAGTATGAAGCGAGGGCCAGCCAACGAGAGCGTACAGGTCGCAGCGGTGGGTAGTATAGTAGAGTGTTGGAGGCTATTTTGTAAATGGCATCGCTGAAGTCAAGGATCGTTAGGATGGTCAGTTTTACGAGGGTATGTTTGGCAGCATGAGTGAAGGATGTTTTGTTGCTAAATAGGAAGCCAATTCTAGATTTAATTTTGGATTGGAGATGCTTAATGTGAGTCTGGAAGGAGAGTTTACAGTCTAGCCAGACACCTAGGTATTTGTAGTTGTCAACATATTCTAAGTCAGAACCGTAGTGATGCTGGACGGGCGGGCAGGCGCCGGCAGAGATCGGTTGAAGAGCATGCATTTAGTTTAACTTGAATTTAAGAGCAGTTTGAGGCCACGGAAGGAGAGTTGTATGGCATTGAAGCTCGTCTGGAGGTTAGGTAACACAGTGTCCAACGAAGGGCCAGAAGTATACAGAATGGTGTCGTCTGCGTAGAGGTGTATCAGAGAACCACCAGCAGCAAGAGCGGCATCATTGATGTAGAGAGTCGGTCCGAGAATTGAACTATGTGGCACCCCCATAGAGAGTGCCAGAGGTCCGGACAACAGGCCCTCCGATTTGACACACTGAACTCTATCAGAGAAGTAGTTGGTGAACCAGGTGAGGCAGTCATTTGAGAAACCAAGGCTGCTGAGTCTGCCGATAAGAATGTGGTGATTGACAGAGTCGAAGCCTTGGCCAGGTCGATGAATACGGCTGCACAGTAATGTCTCTTATCGATGGTGGTTATGATATCTTTTAGGACCTTGAGCGTGGCTGAGGTGCACCCATGACCAGCTCTGAAACCAGATTGCATAGCGGAGAAGGTACGATGGGATTCGAAATGGTCGGTAATCTGTTTGTTAACTTGGCTTTCGAAGACCTTAGAAAGGCAGGGTAGGATAGATATAGGTCTGTAGCAGTTTGGGTCTAGAGTGTCTCCCCTTGGAAGAGGGGGGTGATCACGGCAGCTTTCCAATCTTTGTGAATCTCAGACGATACGAAAGAGAGGTTGAACAGGCTAGTAATAGGGGTTGCAACAATTTTTGGCAGATCATTTTAGAAAGAGAGGGTCCAGATTGTCTAGCCCGGCTGATTTGTAGGGATCAAGATTTTGCAGCTTTCAAAACATCAGCTATCTGGATTTGGGTGAAGGAGAAATGGGGGAGGTTTGGGCTGTCAAGGCTGTGGGTAACTGGTGAAAGGAGTCAGGCACAGGAGAGCTGAGATGTGTGGGCAAGGTATTTAATTCAAGAAAACACCAGTGCAAACACAATACTATGGTGCTGGAAAAATACCGGTACCACGAATAAACGGACGTAACAACAAAACCCGGCAACAATAATACCAGCCGTCAGATACAGCCTAACAATAAAACAAACACGCACACAAAAATTGGGGAAACCAGAGGGTTAAATAATGAACATGTAATGTGGGGAATTGAAACCAGGTGTGTAGAAAACAAAGACAAAACAAATGGAAAATTAAAAGTGGATTGGTGATGGCTAGAAGGCCGGTGACGTCGACCGTCGAATGCCGCCCGAACAAGGAGAGGGACCGACTTCGGCAGAAGTCGTGACATGGGCGAGTTGCTGTGGGGGGTGCAAGGCAGTTGACCGGGGTAGGTGTAGCCAGGTGAAAAGCATGGCCAGCCATAGAAAAATGCTTATTGAAATTCTCAATTATAGTGGATTTATCGGTGGTGACAGTGTTTCCTAGCCTCAGTGCAGTGCGCAGTTGGGAGGAGGTGCTCTTATTCTCCATGGACTTTACAGTGTCCCAGAACTTTTTTGAGTTTGTGCTACAGGATGCAAATTTCTGTTTGAAAAGCTAGCCTTAGCTTTCCTAACTGCCTGTGTATATTGGTTCCTAACTTCCCTGAATAGTTGCATATCACGGGGGCTATTCGATGCTAATGCAGTACGCCACAGGATGTTTTTGTGCTGGTCAAGGGCAGTCAAGTCTGGAGTGAAGCAAGGGCTATATCTGTTCCTGGTTCTACATTTTTTGAATGGGGCATGCTTATTTAAGATGGTGAGGAAGGCACTTTTAAAGAATAACCATCGAATAGGACAGTCGTGAGGGATTAGTAGGGTTCCGTGTAACAGAGTGGTCCAGTCCAATTGGCAAAATAGGTATAGTGGCCCAAGAAATTGGGTGTGTGATTAGTCTGGAGAGGCCTCAGTGATGTAGTTGGGAAGATGGAGTCCTGGTCAATAAATATAATCATTAGACAATGACTGGTCTTAGATCATAGACAATGCCTGGTCTTAGGTCATAGACAATGACTGGGCTTAGATCATAGACAATGACCTGGCTTAGATCATAGACAATGACTGGGCTTAGATCATAGACAATGACTGGGTTTAGATCATAGACAATGACTGGGCTAAGCTCATAGACAATGACTGGGCTTAGATCATAGACAATGACTGGGCTTAGATAATGGACAATGACTGGTCTTAGATAATGGACAATGACTGGGCTTAGATCATAGACAATGACTGGGATTAGATCATGGACAATGACTGGTCTTAGATAATGGACAATGACTGGTCTTAGATCATAGACAATGACTGGTCTTAGATAATGGACAATGACTGGTCTTAGATCATAGACAATGACTGGTCTTAGATCATAGACAATGACTGGTCTTAGATAATGGACAATGACTGGTCTTAGATCATAGACAATGACTGGGCTTAGATCATAGACAATGACTGGGCTTAGATAATGGACAATGACTGGGCTTAGATAATGGACAATGACTGGTCTTAGATCATAGACAATGACTGGTCTTAGATAATGGACAATGACTGGTCTTAGATCATAGACAATGACTGGTCTTAGATAATGGACAATGACTGGTCTTAGATCATAGACAATGACTGGTCTTAGATAATGGACAATGACTGGTCTTAGATCATAGACAATGACTGGGCTTAGATCATAGACAATGACTGGTCTTAGATAATGGACAATGACTGGTCTTAGATCATAGACAATGACTGGGCTTAGATCATAGACAATGACTGGGTTTAGATCATAGACAATGACTGGGCTAAGATCATAGACAATGACTGGGCTTAGATCATAGACAATGACTGGGCTTAGATCATAGACAATGACTGGTCTTAGATCATAGACAATGACTGGCTACTGGGTAACTTTACTAACTCCAATCTTAGGCAAAGCCAAACTATAAAGCTAACAGAAATATTGCTAGCAATTGCCAAGAAATGTATTGCCTTGAAATGGAAATCGGATTCCTCCCTGCCAGTTGCAATGTGGCTATCGGAAGTTAATAGTTGTATCCCACTGGAGAAAATCACTTACTGCTTGAGGAATAAGTTAAAGACATTTTACAGAATTTGGCAACCTTTTATTGACTATATGGAGAATCTCCCCCCACATCACATTGATTGAATCTCTATATAATCCGTATATAATGTTTAACACGTAATGTATAATATGTAGCTTACGACTGGTCTTAGATCATAAACAATGACTGGTCTTAGATCATAGACAATGACTGGTCTTAGATCATAGTCAATTGGATTACAGAGGGGTCTTAGCTACTGAGCCCAGGGATGAGGAGGTCCATTCATATAAAAGCAAGGTTAACAGGACAACAGGATCAGAGGGGTGTACTGGACCACATAAAGTACACACACACACACACAGACTTGCAGGTAGGTAGGTAGGTAGGTAGGTAGGTAGGTAGGTAGGTAGGTCGGTCGGTCGGTCGGTCGGTCGGTCGGTCGGTCGGTCGGTCGGTCGGTCGGTCGGTCGGTCGGTCGGTCGGTCGGTCGGTCGGTCGGTCGGTCGGTCGGTCGGTCGGTCGGTCGGTCGGTCTCTCTCTCTCTCTCTCTCTCTCACATGGCTGCCTATCATTGGCTGAAAACCAGCCTCAAATCCACACTGTTTGTCTTATCTCTACCAGGGGGATATATTTAGAGAGGGGCTTAACTTTGAAGGGTCTGTCAGTGTGTGTGTATGTGTGCCTCTCTAAAGAATCTGCCCTTTAGTTTATTCAAAGCTGGTGAAACAATGGAGGAAGGGATTGAACAGAAAGCGATGACGTAAACTTGGCATGGTGTGGGGAGGGAGAGAGAGAGAGAGAGAGAAAAATAACTGGCTGTAGACATCCAACTTTTTACCTACAAACACTCCCCCCCCATCCCTCCCTGTCTTCCGCTGCAGTTATGTGTCTGTCAGGCAGCAGTTACCTATGGGGACAGACGGGTCCCCATAACAGCTGTGGACTGCTTCCAACACACAGATAAAGATGAGAGGACCCCACAGAAGATATTATTTCCCAGCCACACTAGAATACCAGCAATTCACATACACACACATGTACATGTATGCGTGTCTCTATTCTCCAGCCAAAGACCAAAAAGAGAAGTTGGCACCATGCAGGGATATTTATGCACCTCGATCACAACTCACCGACAGCAACGACAAAACACCTGGGTCGTTCCACCAATGTGGTGCCTTTTGAGAAGTCTACCTTGGTAAAAAAAAAATATTTTTTTTAACATTCTGTCTTAAAGAGCACATGTTCGACTTCATAAAAAAAAACATTTTTCCCATATCAAAAGGTTAAATAAAAAAATGACTATAGTAAGTGCCTATTAAGTGCCAAATAAAGCTTACCTGCTTCTACTCTCTGATTTTACTTTTAGATGTTCAATGCTTCTTTTGATAAAATAAGAAGGAATAGTTTCACCATGGAACAGGTTTGACCTTAAACCGTATATGTTAATTATTCACTAATCACCAGAAATAAATCATAATCTTCAGAAATGACTTTGCCAAAGCAACAAAATAACTTTACAATGATGGTGAAACTTGGATACATTTGGGGATTGGGTTAAAGTTTGGGTTAAAATCTTCTTAGAAGTGACACAGGGTTGATGGAGGGACATGTCAAAATACAGATTTTTTTACTTTATCAAGCCTTTATTCATATAAAAGAAATGTAATTATCCATGTGGTTTAAATTAAAGAGCACTTCATTTAATATAAAAGGCTTTTAATATTCAATATTGGTGCACAATTTCTACTTAAAATATCAAAAAAATATCCACTTTTGTGGAAAGACCCAGGTAAACTTGGTGGGAATGAAAATGTGGTATGTGAAATCTTACAGAACCCCTGTCTGCCTCAGCTTAGCAAAGAAACTCCTCGCCTGCAGCCTCCAGGGGGTCAAGTTGTGTGTGTGTTTGTGTGTGTGTGTGTGTGTGTTGGCGTGTTTGTGCATGTGTCAGCTAGGCATCCACCATAGCATGGGAAAACACTACAAACTAATCTCTCCCTTTCTTTCTCATTGCCTTAAAACCCTCTAGACTCTAAGCCCTGTCTAAGCCAGGGTAGGGGGGAGGGGGGGTCATGCCAAGGATCATTTAGCTATTTGATTTGGAATTTTAATACACTTTAAGGTATCAAAAGAATATATGAAAATAATTATTGGATGAAACATTGAATTTGGCATTACATGGAACAACAGACAGTCCAATAGAGAATCTAAAGGAAGTGTGTTCTGAAGTGTCTGTCCTATATCTGAGAGATATAAGAATGATCAGGAAACGTATTATTATTTTTTATTTTATTTATCCCTTATTTAGGAACTAAACTATCTCCATATATACTTCCATTAATTTTTTTAACTGGCGAATGCCATCGTGTTGGTGAGAGCCTCATCTTTTAACAGAGTGGTCATAATTGTAGGCCAAACCGTTCGGACGCTACAGACATTTTTGTAAGAAGATGAACGGTCGGGATGTCTCATGGTCTGACAAACACGATCTAGCTTTGCCACCTTTCAAATCCAATCCAAATGTATTGGTCACACAGCTCCGACAGTGCAGTAATATCTAACAAGTAATATCTAACAATTACACAACATATACCCAATACACACAAATCTAGTAAAGGAATGGAATTAAGAATATAAATATATGGACGAGCAAAGTCATAGTGGCATAGAATAAGATACGGTAGAATGTTATAGGATACAGTATACACATATGAGATGGGAAATGCAAGATATGTAGACATTATTAAAGTGGCTAGTGTTCCATTTATTGTTCTTGTGATGGCTAATTAACAGTCTGATGGCCTTGAGATAGAAGCTGTTTTTCAGTTTCTCGGTCCCAGCTTTGATGCACCTGTACTGACCTCGCCGTCTGAATGATAGCGGTTCGAACAGGCAGTGGCTCGGGTGGTCGATGTCCTTGATGATCTTTTTGGCCTTCCTGTGACATGGGGTGCTGTAGGTGTCCTGGATGGCAGGTAGTTTGCCCCCGGTGATGCGTTGTGCAGACCACCAACCTCTGGAGAGCCCTGCAGTTGTGGGCGGTGCAGTTGCCGTACCAGGCGGTGATACAGCCTGACAGGATTCTCTCGATTGTGCATCTGTAAAAGTTTATGAGGGTTTTAGATGACAAGCCAAATTTCTTCAGCCTCCTGAGGTTGAAGAGGAGCTGTTGCGCCTTTTTCACCACACTTCTTCACCTTCTTCACCACACTGTCGGTGTGGGCTCCCGAGTGGCGCAGCGGTCTAAGGCACTGTATCTCAGTGCTAGAGGTGTCACTACAGGCACCCTGGTTTGAATCCAGGCTGTTTCACATCTGTCCGTGATTGGGAGTCCCAGGGCCTTGAGCTTGGAGTGTAATATGGTGTTGAATGCTGAGCTATAGTCAATGAACAGCATTCTTACATATGTATTCCTCTTGTCTAGATGGGATAGGGCAGTGTGCAGTGTGATGGCGATTGCATCGTCTGTGGATCTATTGGGGCGGTAAGCAAATTGAAGTGGGTCTAGGGTGACAGGTAAGGTGGAAGGGCGATATCGGCGGATGCGGTGGATACGCAGCTCTAGCTTAAACATTTCCCGCGGGAGCAAGGAAATTGTAGGCTAAGGGTTTAATTATTAAGATCCTCAGCTATTGGAGATTCTACTAAGCTAACATATGGAATTGTTTTAGAATGGTCATACCATGGCTCATTTAGCTGTTTGATTTAGAATTTTAGGACCCCTGTAGGTATCCCCCCAAAATATTTTTAAATTGTTTGATAAAATATTGAATTAGGCCTTCTACTTTAGCCCATTGAAACGCATTGAATAACACATTCATAAATGGCAAAACAGACAGTAAAAATAAATCATAAGGAATAAGGTTTTGAGGTGTGTGTCCTATACAGTATAGTTGGAAAGTATTCAGACCCCTTGACTTTTTCCACATTTTGTTATGTTACAGCCTTATTCTATAATGTATTAAATTTTTTCATTTCCTCACCAATCTACACACAATACCCCATAATGACAATGCAAAAATGTATTTAAAATAAAAAACTGAATATAAAATTTCCATAAGTATTCAGACCCTTTACTCAGTACTTTGTTGAAGAACATTTTCCTCATCAATCTACACACAATAACTAATAATGACAAAGTGAAAACTGGTTTTAGACATTTTTGCAAATGTATTAAAAACAAAAAACAGAAATACCTTGTTTACATAATTCAAACCCTTTGCTTTGAGACTCGAAATTAAGCTCAGGTGCATTCTGTTTCCATTGATCATACTTGAGATGTTTTTACATCTTGATTGGAGTCCACCTGTGTTAAATTCAATTGATTGGACATGATTTGGAAAGGCACACACCTGTCTACAGTTGTCAGAGCAAAAACCAAGCCATGAGGTCAAAGGAATTGTCTATAGAGCTCCAAGACAGGATTGTGTCGAGGAACAAATCTAGGGAAGAGTACCTAAACATTTCTGCAGCTTTGAAGGTCCCCAAGAAACACAGTGGCCTCAATCATTCTTAAATGGAAGACGTTTGGAACCACCGACTCTTCCTAGAGCTGGCCACTTGGCCAAACTGAGCAATCGGGTCAGGGAGGTGACCAAGAACCCGATGGTCACTCTGACAGAGCTCCAGAGTTCCCCTGTGGAGATGGGAGAACCTTCCAGAAGGACAACCATCTCTGCGGCACTCCACCAATCAGGCCTTTATAGTAGAGTGGCCAGATGAAAGCCACTCCTCATTAAAAGGCACATGACAGCCCGCTTGGAGTTTGCCAAAAGTCACCTAAAGGACTCTCACACCATGAAAAACAAGATTCTCTGGTCTGATGAAACCAAGATTGAACTCTTTGGCCTGAATGCCAAACGTCACGTCTGGAGGAAACCTGGCACCATCCCTATGGTGAAGCATGGTGGTGGCTGCATCATGCTGTGGGGATGTTTTTCAGCAGCAGGGATTGGGAGACTTTTTTAATAAATGTTTTATTTTACCTTTATTTAACTAGGAAAGTCAGTTAAGAACAAATTCTTATTTTCAAAGACAGCCTAGGAACAGTGGGTTAACTGCCTTGTTCAGGGGCAAAACAACATATTTTTACCTTGTCAGCTGTGATATGATGTGGATTTGCAACCTTCCGGTTATTAGTCCAACGCTCTAACCACTAGGCTACCTGCCACGATTAGTCAAGATTGAGGGAAAGATGAACGTAGAAAAATAGATTCTTGTTGAAAACCTGCTCCAGAGTGCTCAGGACCTCATACTGGGGAAAAGGTTTACCTTCTAACAGGACAATGACCCTAAGCACACAGCCAAGACAACACAGGAATGACTTCGGGACAAGTCTCTGGATGTCCTTGAGTGGCTCAGCCAGAGCCCGGACTTGAACCCGATCGAACATCTCTGGAAAGACCTAAAAATAGCTGTGCAGTGACACTCCCCATCCAACCTGACAGAGTTTGAGAGGATCTGCAGAGAAGAATGGGAGAAACTCCCCAAATACAGGTGTGCCAAGCTTGTAGCGTCAAACCCAAGAAGACTCAAGGCTGTAATCGCTGCCAAAGGTGCTTCAACAAAGTACTGAGTAAAGTGTCTGAATACTTAAGTAAATGTTTTTTAATTCAATTTTTTAAAATAAATGTTTGCTTTGTCATTATGGGTTATTGTGTGTGGATTGATAAGGATTTTTTTTTTAAATCCATTTTAGAAAAAGGCTGTAACATAACAAAATGTGGAAAAAGTCAAGGGGTCTGAACACTTTCCGAATGCACTGTATCTAGAGATATAAAGGAAAGGTATCAGTTTTCTGGACACAGATTTTACCCATTTTTTTGTTGCCACAAAACTACCTCCATACTTTCATTCATTTTTTAAACTTGTACCGGGTTACCTTCAGACAGTCCCATGACACTTGTGGGGAATGTAGAGCAAAACGGAGAACACAATCGTATTGGTGAAAGTCTGACAAACACTACTGTACTGTAACTCGGCCACTTTCCACCGCAGATTCGGAAGGCTGACAAGGCAGATGTGCAGCAGAGACAGTATCTTTAGTTTAAACTGACGGATTTTGATGGGGATTTAGAAATGGATTGTGGTATGTGTGCCATTCAGAGGGGGAATGGGCAAGATAAAATATTGAATTGCCTTTGAACAGGGTATGGTAGTAGGTGCCAGGTTTGTGTCAAGAACTGAAACACTGCTGTGGTTTTTTACGCTCCCGTGTGTATCAAGAATGGTCCACCACCCAAAGGACATCCAGCCAACATGACACAACTGTCGGAAGCATTGGAGTCAATCTGGGCCAGCATCGAAGCAGTGGGTGGTAAATAAAAGGTCGAAGCAGTGTGTGGTAAATAAAGTGTACGAGAGGCTTGTCCACCTGGCTGTGGAGTGTAGAAAGAACCAGGAGGACTGATCATCAGGATACATGATGATAATACATTGTACACTACTTTTGACTCAAATCCCTTCGGGGTCAAAAGCAGTGATGAGGAAGCCATTTGGGACAACACCAGGTTGATTTGTCTTGAGGATAAAACACTGGACGATGTTGTTCCTTCAACAACATTCTCATCGATGGGGCTGTAGTGGAGCAGGTTGAGAGCTTCAAGTTCCTTGGTGTCCACATCACCAACAAACTGTCATGGTCCAAACACACCAAGGCAGTTGTGAAGAGGGCACGACAAAGCCTATTCCCCCTCAGGAGACTGAAAAGATTTGGCACTACAGAGGGTAGTGCGTACGTCCCAGTACATCACTGGGGCCAAGCTTCCTGCCATCCAGGACCTCTAAACCAGGCGGTGTCAGAGGAAGGCCCAAAAATTGTCAACGACTCCAGCCACCCTAGTCATAGACTGTTCTCTATGCTACCGCACGGCAAGCGGTACCGGAGCGCCAAGTCTAGGTCCAATAGGCTCCTTAACAGCTTCTTCCCCCCAAGCAATAAGACTCCTGAACAGCGAATCAAATGGTTACCTATTTGCATAGTCACTTTAACTCTACCTATACAGTGGGGCAAAAAAGTATTTAGTCAGCCACCAATTGTGCAAGTTCTCCCACTTAAAAAGATGAGAGAGGCCTGTAATTTTCATCATAGGTACACTTCAACTATGACAGACAAAATGAGAAAAGAAAATCCAGAAAATCACATTGTAGGATTTTTAATGAATTTATTTGCAAATTATGGTGGAAAATAAGTATTTGGTCACCTACAAACAAGCAAGATTTCTGGCTCTCACAGACCTGTAACTTCTTCTTTAACCTGTCTGGCCCAGGCGTTCCGCTAGCGGAACTCCTCCCACATTCCACTGAAAAGGCAGAGCGCGAAATTCAAAAAATATTTTTTTGAAATATTTAACTTTCACACATTAACTTCTTGCGAATATAGGGGGTGCTGTTTCGACTTAGCATAAATCGGGCTCCAGATTAAACGGCTTCCTACTCAATTCTTGCTCGTACAATATGCATATTATTATTATTATTGGATAGAAAACACTCTCTAGTTTCTATAGCCGTTGGAATTTTGTCTCTGAGTGAAACAGAACTCCTTCTACAGCACTTTTCATGACAGGGAGTGAGATTTCAGACATCTTGGCCCCTGTTCCCAGGTCGGTTGTAATGTCCCTGTAAATGCTATGGAGAAACAGACACTGCCTACGTCTTCCTCTGGATGTCAGTACGTGGTGAGGCTTTGAATGGAGTCGATTGCGCAATCAGGGCCTGTATAAAACACCAAATACCGGAAGTAGCTTTCTTTTGCTGCCTGCGCCTGACGCACGAAGGACATCGGACTTGCCTCCTTCCAAGCGGTTGTTTAGCCAGTAATATTTCTCCGGTCATGTTTTTACTCGTTATAGGTGTTAAAAACATCATAAGGTAGTTAATTTGAACCGTTTTATAGCAATTTATATCCGTTTAGGGCGATTTTATGGCATTTCTGTGTAATACACTTTGAAGCGCTGGGCACTTTTCGAGTGCATGGTGAACGTTAGTGACCATTTCGACCGGACAAGAGGAGATCTTTCGACCAAAAGACGATTAGACCGGAGAAAGGATTCATTGCCCAAGATTCTGATGGAAGAACAGCTCATAGTAAGAACAATTTATGATGATAAATCGTGTTTCTGTCGAAAAATGTTAAACGCTTATGCCGCCATTTTGTTTGGTATAGCTTCGCTTGGCGCAACCTGTATTGAAAAGTAAGGATAATTTAAAAAATGTAATTCAGCGATTGTATTAAGAATTAAATTGTCTATCAATCGCTGTCCACCCTGTATTTTTTAGTCAAGTTTATGAGTATTTATGTATAAGACTAGATCACTGTCTAATATGGCGCCCGACATTTTCTGACCAGCTGGGCTACTTTTCTCATTGTCTAACCATGATTTTGGTGGCTAAATATGCACATTTTCGAACAAACTCTATATGTATGTTGTAATATGATGTTACAGGAGTGTCATCTGAAGAATTCTGAGAAGGTTAGTGAAAAAATTAATACATTTTGGTGGTGATAATGCTATCGCTCTTTTTGCCGTGAATCAATGCTGGGGTAATGTTTGCACATGTGCTATGCTAATATAACGATTTATTGTGTTTTCGCTGTAAGACACTTAGAAAATCTGAAATATTGTCTGGATTCACAGGATCTGTGTCTTTCAATTAGTGTACGCTGTGTATTTTTAAGAAATGTTTTATGATTAGTAATTAGGTAATACACGTTGCTCTCTGTATTTTTTCTAGTCGAGTTGTGATGGTGGGTGCAATTGTAAACTATGATTTATACCTGAAATATGCACATTTTTCTAACAAAACCTATCCTATACCATAAATATGTTATCAGACTGTCATCTGATGAGGTTTTTTCTTGGTTAGTGGCTATCAATATCTTTATTTGGCCGAATTGGTGATAGCTACTGATGCAGTAAGAAAATGGTGGAGTAAGAAAATTGTTGTCTTTTGCTAACAGTGGTTAGCTAATAGATTTACATATTGTGTCTTCCCTGTAAAACATTTTACGAATCAGAGATGATGGCTTGAATCACAAGATCTGTATCTTTCATTTGGTGTCTTGGACTTGTGATTTCATGAACATTTTTTTTAATGATATCCCTGTAACTTTAGGCTAGGCTATGCTAGTCAGCTTTTGTGTTGGGGGGGATCCCGGATCCGGGTTTGGTAGGCGTTAGAGGTTAACAAGTCCAATACAGCAAATGAAAGATACACATCTTGTGAATCCAGTCAACATGTCCGATTTTTTAAATGTTTTACAGCGAAAACAGCACGTATATTTATGTTAGCTCACCACCAAATACAAAGAAGGACAGACATTTTTTACAGCACAGGTAGCATGCACAAAGCCAACCTAACTAACCAAGAACCAACCAAACTAACCAAGAAACAACTTCATCAGATGACAGTCTTATAACATGTTACACAATAAATCTATGTTTTGTTCGAAAAATGTGCATATTTGAGGTATAAATCAGTTTTACATTGCAGCTACCATCACAGCTACCGTCAAAAATAGCACCGAAGCAGCCAGAGTAATTATAGAGACCAACGTGGAATACCTAAATACTCATCATAAAACATTTCTGAAAAATGCATCGTGTACAGCAAATGAAAGACAAGCATCTTGTGAATCCAGCCAATATTTCAGATTTTTTAAGTGTTTTACAGCAAAAACACAATATAGCATTATATTAGCTTACTACAATAGCCTACCACACTTCCGCATTCATTCATCAAGGCACGTTAGCGATAGCAATAGGCACGTTAGCGTTAGCGAATAAACCAGCAAAAGATATTAATTTTCACTAACCTTCATAAACCTTCCTCAGATGACAGTCCTATAACATCAGGTTATACATACACTTATGTTTTGTTCGAAAATGTGCATATTTAGAGCTGAAATCAGTGGTTATCCATTATGCTAACGTAGCTTCTTTTTCCCAGAATGTGCGGATATTTCTATTAGACTCTCACCTATTCTGACCAAATAGCTATTCATAAACATTACAAAAAAATACATGTTGTATAGGAAATGATAGATACACTAGTTCTTAATGCAATCGCAGTGTTAGAATTCTAAAAATATCTTCATTACGACATAAGGCTTATGTTATAGCGAGAGAGTGGCCAAAACCTGGGCGCAAAACTACTAGTACACAGTTCGACAGATATATGAAATAACATCATAAATGGGTCCTACTTTTGGTGATCTTCCATCAGAATGTTGGACAAGGGGTCCTTTGTCCAGAACAGTCGTTGTTTGGATTTAGAACATCGTTTTTCCCTCTTGAATTAGCAAGCACACTGGCCAAGTGGCGCGAAGCTCTCCTTTCTGAACAAAGGCACACAACGCAACACGCCTAACGTCCCGAATAAATTTCAAAAATCTAATAAAACTATATTGAAAAAACATACTTTACGATGATATGGTCACATGTATCAAATAAAATCAAAGCCGGAGATAGTAGTCGCCTATAACGACAGCTTTTCAAAAGGCAATCCCACTGTCCTCCTCGCGCCTTCCTGAAAACCAGAAATCGGTGACACGTCATTCCAAGAGGACGTATTCCATCTCAGACCAAGATAAACACTCAATTTCTTCTCTCACTGCATCTTGACATCCAGGGGAAGGTGTATGACGTGCATGTATACTAATAGGTCTCATGCCCATTTATAGGCAGGACCCAGAAGACAGCATCGATTTCAGATTTTCCACTTCCTGGTCAGGAAGTTTGTGCCAAATGAGTTCTGTTTCACTCACAGATATAATTCAAACGGTTTTAGAAACTAGAGAGTGTTTTCTATCCAATAGTAATAATAATATGCATATTGTACGAGCAAGAATTGAGTACGAGGCCGTTTAAATTGGGCACGTTTTTCCCCCAAAGTGACAACAGCGCCCTCTGTCCTCATCAGGTTAAGAGGCTCCTCTGTCCTCCACTCGTTACCTGTATTAATGGCACCTGTTTGAACTTGTTATCAGTATAAAAGACACCTGTCCACAACCTCAAACAGTCACACTCCAAACTCCACTATGGCCAAGACCAAAGAGCTGTCAAAGGACACCAGAAACAAAATTGTAGACCTGCACCAGGCTGGGAAGACTGAATCTGCAATAGGTAAGCAGCTTGGTTTGAAGAAATCAACTGTGGGAGCAATTATTAGGAAATGGAAGACATACAAGACCACTGATAATCTCCCTCGATCTGGGGCTCCACGCAAGATCTCACCCCGTGGGGTCAAAATGATCACAAGAACGGTGAGCAAAAATCCCAGAACCACACGGGGGGACCTAGTGAATGACCTGCAGAGAGCTGGGACCAAAGTAACAAAGCCTACCATCAGTAACACACTACGCCGCCAGGGACTCAAATCCTGCAGTGCGAGACGTGTCCCCCTGCTTAAGCCAGCACATGTCCAGGCCCGTCTGAAGTTTGCTAGAGAGCATTTGGATGATCTAGAAGAAGATTGGGAGAATGTCATATGGTCAGATGAAACCAAAATAGAACTTTTTGGTAAAAACTCAACTCGTCGTGTTTGGAGGACAAAGAATAAGGAGGACAAAGTACAAAGCTGAGTTGCATCCAAAGAACACCATACCTACTGTGAAGCATGGGGGTGGAAACATCATGCTTTGGGGCTGTTTTTCTGCAAAGGGACCAGGACGACTGATCCGTGTAAAGGAAAGAATGAATGGGGCCATGTATCGTGAGATTTTGAGTGAAAACCTCCTTCCATCAGCAAGGGCATTGAAGATGAAACGTGGCTGGGTCTTTCAGCATGACAATGATCCCAAACACACCGCCCGGGCAACGAAGGAGTGGCTTCATAAGAAGCATTTCAAGGTCCTGGAGTGGCCTAGCCAGTCTCCAGATCTCAACCCCATAGAAAATCTTTGGAGGGAGTTGAAAGTCCGTGTTGCCCAGCAACAGCCCCAAAACATCACTGCTCTAGAGGAGATCTGCATGGAGGAATGGGCC
Source organism: Salvelinus namaycush (assembly GCF_016432855.1). Classification (NCBI taxonomy): domain Eukaryota; kingdom Metazoa; phylum Chordata; class Actinopteri; order Salmoniformes; family Salmonidae; genus Salvelinus; species Salvelinus namaycush. The sequence goes on along the minus strand of NC_052319.1, from coordinate 38,791,164 downwards.
AAAATACCAGCAACAGTGTGTGAAAACCTTGTGAAGACTTACAGAAAACGTTTGACCTCTGTCATTGCCAACAAAGGGTATATAACAAAGTATTGAGAAACTTTTGTTATTGACCAAATACTTATTTTCCACCAGGTACCCCCTGTATATAGCCTTACTACTGTTATTTTACTGCTGCTCTTGAATTTTTTGTTACTTATTTATATATATATATATATATATATATATATATATATATATATATATATATATATATATATATATATATATATATATATACACAGTTGAAGTCGGAAGTTTACATACACCTTAGCCAAATACATTTAAACTCAGTTTTTCACAATTCCTGACATTTAATCCTAGTAAAAATTCCCTATTTTAGGTCAGTTCGGATCACCACTTTATTTTAAGAATGTGAAAAGTCAGAATAATAGTAGAGAGAATTATTTATTTCAGCTTTTTTTACTTTCATCACATTCCCAGTGGGTCTGAAGTTTACATATACTCAATTAGTATTTAGTAGCATTGCCTTTAAATTGTTTAACTTGTTTCAAACGTTTCAGGTAGCCTTCCACAAGATTCCCACAGTAAGTTGGGTGAATTGTGGCCCATTCCTCCTGACAGAGCTGGTGTAACTGAGTCAGGTTTTTAGGCCTCCTTGTTCACACAGACTTTTTCAGTTCTGCCCACACATTTTCTATAGGATTGAGGTCAGGGCTTTGTGATGGTCACTCCAATACCTTGACTTTGTTGTCCTGAAGCCATTTTGCCACAACTTTGGAAGTATGCTTACGGTCATTGTCCATTTGGAAGACCCATTTGTGACCAAGCTTTAACTTCCTGACTGATGTCTTGAGATGTTGCTTCAATCCATCCACATAATTTTCCTACCTCATGATGCCATCTACTTTGTGAAGTGCACCAGTCCCTCCTGCAGCAAAGCACCCCCACAACATGAAGCTGCCACCCCCGTGCTTCACGGTTGGGATGGTGTTCTTCGCCTTGCAAGCCGCCCCCTTTTTTCCTCCCAACATAACGATGGTCATTATGGCCAACCAGTTCTATTTTTCTTTCATCAGACCAAGTACGATCTTTGTCCCCATGCGCAGTTACAAACCGTAGTCTGTCTTTTTTGTGGTGGTTTTGGAGCAGTGGCTTCTTCCTTGTTGAGCGGCCTTTCAGTTTATGTAGATATAGGACTCGTTTTTACTGTGGATATAGATACTTTTGTACCTGTTTCCTCCAGCATCTTCACAAGGTCCTTTGCTGTTGTTCTGGGATTGATTTGCACTTTTCGCACCAAAGTACGTTCATCTCTAGGAGACAGAACGCGTCTCCTTCCTGAGCGGTATGAGGGCTGCGTGGTCCCATGGTATTTATACTTGCGTACTATTGATTGTACAGATGAACGTGGTACCTTCAGGCATTTGGAAATTGCTCCCAAGGATGAACCAGACTTCTGGAGGTCTACATTTTTTCTGAGGTCTTGGCTGATTTCTTTTGATTTTCCCATGATGTCAAGCAAAGAGGCACTGAGTTTGAAGGTAGGCCTTGAAATACATCCACAAGTACACCTCCAATTGACTCAAATGATGTCAATTAGCCTATCAGAAGCTTCTAAAGCCATGACATAATTTTCTGAAATTTTCCAAGCTGTTTAAAGGCACAGTCAACTTAGTGTATGTAAACTTCTGACCCACTGGAATTGTGATACAGTGAATTATAAGTGAAATAATCTGTCTGTAAACAATTGTTGGAAAAATGACTTGTGACACGCATAAAGTAGATGTCCTAACTGACTTTCCAAAACAATAGTTTGATAACAAGACATTTTTGGAGTGGTTGAAAAGCCAGTTTTAATGACTCCAACCTAAGTGTATGTAAACTTCCTACTTCAACTGTATATATATGTATTTTTACTTCAACTGTATATATATAACTTATATCTTTTTTACTTAAACCTTATTTTTCTTGAAACTGTTTTGTTGGTTAAGGGCTTGTTAGTAAGGATTTCACGGTACGGTCTACACCTGTTGTATTCGGCGCATGTGACACATTTGATTTGATTTGATTATACTATACCTAACGGGCGCAAAGCTTCTACTTCTTTATCCCCTTCAGTTATCAACTATATAGATGTTATCAGTAGATGTTGTGGCTAATATCGAGGGGGGCTCGGCTACAAGGCTGAGGGGGTATTGCGTTATAAGTTTGTGTGTGTGTGTTCCTGCGGGGGTGTGTGTGTGCCTGCGGGTGTGTGTGTGTGCCTGCGGGTGTGTGTGTGTGCCTGCGGGTGTGTGTGTGTGCCTGCGGGTGTGTGTGTGCCTGCGGGTGTGTGTGTGTTCCTGCAGGTGTGTGTGTTCCTGCGGGTGTGTTCCTGCGGGTGTGTGTGTGTGTGCCTGCGGGTGTGTGTGTGCCTGCGGGTGTGTGTGCTTGCATGTGTGCGTGTGCGTGTGCGTGTTATAGCAAGGCTGGGGGGTACAGCCTATTCCTGGATACTTCCCTGTGAGGAAGAGCTAAGAGTGCCCCATTCTCTAGCTTCACATTGCTGGTTTTAGGAAGAGAATGCAGGTAACTTTTGATAACTTATTATTGGAGCATGACTGTGTCTAAACCAACCACCTACCCACTTAAGTGCACTTCCTTCTGGCTCCTGCTCACTTGAAGGGTTCTTGTTTTGTGTGAGAGAATGTGTCTAATAGTAAAAAGTATCTAATTCCTGGGTCTTGTATATTAACAACCTATACCCCCTGTCACCCCTCCCTCCCTTCCCTGCCCCCTACCCCACATTATCCAATCTCTCCCTCTTTCCCTTGATTAACCTAACATATCTATTCATGTTTAACCTACGTCAGCCGTCTACTCCTTACCCTCCACCCAACCCACTCTCCCTCTCCCTCCTAAACTGGGCACTATGGCTCGGTAAGAGACTGTCGAACACTGGGCCAAGTCCTGGAGCTGCTGGATTTTACAGACCTGGAGTGACAGACAGACAGACAGACAGACAGACAGACAGACAGACAGACAGACAGACAGACAGACAGACAGACAGACAGACAGACAGACAGACACTAAGTGTTGTTTTTGGTGTACAGTACTTTCCCACAGCTAAAACAAGAGACATGTCTGACTGCTTCTCCTAATCAAATGTTTCTCTAAATGAAAAGTCGCACAGCATAATGACAGCATAATGACAGCATAATGACAGCAGTCAGGACAACAGATCAATCTTGGCAATGCTTAGCAACTTTCTGTGATGGAAATAAAACCCAAGTAGATTCCTTTAATAAATTCAAATTGAAAGTTTCATTCAACATGAATGAGTCAATTGTATCGTATGGGATTGGACTGCCAGTGTAGCTGTTCGGTGTAATAGGAAGGGACTGTT